>NC_136492.1:90885733-90913233 GCF_053919585.1 Euprymna scolopes
ATATCAAATTATTTCAACATTAGAAAGAGTCTACATGGGTCAGTCAATTCTTTAGACTCTTGGGGAGACGTATTAATATCGAAACTACAGAGTGGACGACTTAAAAGTAGCCCAGAAAATGTAGTAGCGAGGAGGAACATTCTTTCATTGTTTAAATTATCTGTAGCGTTATAAAAGATGCTGGGAGTGCTCCCCGTTGACATCTATGCATTTATGGGCACGTTTAACAACGTTTGTAGATAATGCCTGTAGATCTTCTCTGGTGATTCTCCTGATAGCGTTGGTAATATTCTACTTTAGTTGGTCTAGATTGTGAGGATTGTTTGCAGAGACTTTTTGTTTTAAAGTCCCCAAAGCTAAAAATCACATGATGACAAGTCCAGAGAACATGGTGGCCATAACACGTTGCTTATTGTTCTTTCTGTAAACATATCATGAACTGGTATCAGTGGTCTGTGAAACGTGTGTCATGTAGCGCCATCTAGCTAGAAAAACAATTTCATTTTGCCTTGTGGTGTCAGTTGGTCGATAAGAGAAAGATTAGAGAAATCGGGCTAGTTTTAAGTGGGCTATCCTGTATTAATATCGACTCATTTTAATATTTAAATAAATTTATTTATAAAAGTTCTTTTGAAAAATTATCATTTTTTTCGTTCATGTTATGAATATATTTGAACTTATTTATCATTCAAACACTACCGTGTTTGAACATATGGTTAAGTAGTTGTTTTAGTTATTTAGAACTTATTTAAAGCTTCACCGCTCACTCATTTTTCGACCAAATTTCTAAAAAATTATTACAGTTTATAGATCACGTTCTCAGCTATATTGTGAAAAAATTTCAATTTTCGTTCAGTAAAACAAAAGTTAGGATGAATTTACTGGTGTTCAAGATCGTAAAAAAAAAAAATGTAAGGAGGTGAGCTACGTTTTTTTATGACTGGTTTACATAGCAACCACGTCGCCTCACCAACTACCGTTGCTACCAAATCACCGCTCTCGCGAAAAGAGAAGTAACAAGTGAAACAGAAAGAATGAAAGAATGAAAGGGAGATAATTGGGAGAATTTTATTGAAAGCAGACGAGTTCCATACATTGTTATTACATATGTATTTATGGGACAACAAAAAAGACTTAAATCAAACAAAGAACAAGTGAATTTACTGGAAGCCTGGAAAAATCATGGATTACAATAGAAAAATGCGAGCATGAAAAGTAATATGGTTAAGCTTAAATATGGAAAAGTAAAGGACTAGTTGTTAAAACTGGAAAAGAAAAGGACAAGATATTCTAGTAAAAAATATAATAAATTTATAACTTAAAATATTGCAACATTAAGAAATTTTTTTTTGAAAATTCAATTTATAACATTATATAATCAATTCTTAATGCTGCAATATTTCAAGTTATAAATTTATTATATTTTTTACTAGAATATTTCGTTGTTTCCCTTTCCAGTTTTAACAACTAGTCCTTTACTTTTTCATGTTTAAACTTAACCATATTACTTTTCATGCTCGCATTTATTTATTGTAATCTAATATATATATATACATATATGTGTGTGTGTGTGTGTGTGTGTGTGTGTGTGTGTGTGTGCATGTGTACTAGCAGGTCGCCGGTCGTTGCCCAGTTGTAAGATACGCTTAAATATATTTTAGCTGATACAATTAACATATTTATTATTATAGGGACAATTCTCTTTCAATTGTTATATTATAGAGCCGTGAGATCAAAACTAAAATAATATATATGACTTAGGTGCCATCAGCTAGATTCGAAACCAAAACATACAACTCTCCACCCTCGAATCTAGCTGATGGCACCTGTCATATATATATATATATATTATTTTAGTTTTGATCTCACGACTATAATATAACAATCGACAATATTTCTTAGCCTCTGAGCCACGCTGCCCTCCCCATATATATATATATATATATATATATATATATATATATATATATAATACATTCCACAGCCAAACAACGTCGCAGCCCACAAGAGCCATGACAGTCAAAGAACCGGAAGTCGAAAACTCGAGTTTCGCCCTCATTTGGGCTCATCATTTAGACACATCCGAACTCAGGATTCGAAACCCGAGCCTCCTGCATGCAAGGCAAGCACTCTACCAACTGAGCAAACGCCCTGCACACAAGAATTTCAATTAACCAACACAGATCAAGCAAACCGCGCTGAAATCCGACTGTGAAATAAAACTACTTCGTCTCAACAAGGGACGCAGTCATCCAACCAGCTAATAACCCAAAGCTGATGTCTCACAAGTAGGAGTTTTAACTCGAAAGGACGATGCCATCCAGCAATGCTAACCAAGCGAGCAATTTATGATAGGATTTTCAGAATATAATAAATTCCATATATATATATACTAGCAAAAGTACCCGTCGTTGACTGGGTTCAAAAACAGCTTACGGAAAATGGACTCTGATTTATTAAAGTATGATAGGTTATGAGAAGGAAGGGTTGTAAAGAGATAGCTTCAAATTCGGGGGTATCAAAACCAAAGCAAAATATGATGAAAGTAAAAATAAAATAGATAAACCCCATAATTTATTATACCATACCTGTTCACACTGAAACACTTATCACAATATTCTGTGAATCTATATGAAGAAACCTTCTTAAACTTTGTGACATATTTCCATTCTATGGAGGTCAGGCGCAAACGAACACCCCATAATTTTATTATACCATATTTCTTCAAACTGAAACATAATTATCAAAGTATACTTACGCAAATAGATATGAAAAGTCTTTATTAAAGTTTGTGCCTATTTCCATTTTATGGAGGCCAGGCGCGAACGCAGACCCCACAATTTTATTATACCATCCCTATTTAAGTTAAAACATACTTATCAAAGTATTCTTATGCATGTACATCTATATCAAAAACACTTGTAAACGTTTTTTTTTTTTTATTTTAAATTTTTATTTCCATACTTTGTGGACCAGGCACGAACGCAGACCCCACAATTTTAATGAACCACCGTTCTGCAGGATCAAACATACCCATTCCTGTGTCTCGATACATCTTCTATCATTATATGTAATCAGTTTTTTAAAAGAGTCAACCATATAGGAGCCTATTCGTGACCACACACACACAAACAAACACACACACACACACACATCCAGCTTTATATTATATATATATATAGTAATTTATAAAATATATATGGCGATTAAGCTACACTGAATATTCAGCGTTTCATCCACTCTAGGATTTGTCAGGCTTATGCGCGAATTCTGGGGTTGTTTATCGTTTTTATATGGTCCTCTTCTGTTGAGGATTTTAGTTAGCCAATCAGCTTTCTAGTATCCACCGCGCCTCTTCCTATCAGCCAATGGGCATGCATTTTATCGAACAAAGGATCTGTTTTAAAACTAGTTCAGTGGTTTAAGGCAGACATTTTCTTTTTTTTTTATATATATATATAAATATACATATGTTTACATACCTATATGCACATATATATACATATATATATACATACATATATGTGTGATCGTTTATGTATATTCATGTTTATTTAAATTTTATTTCAGTCAATCAAAAGTGCAGAAAATATACATTTAATACTTTTTAGAAAATAAATGTTGAAATATTGGTGCGATGCGCTGGAAGCTACCTAATTGATACTTAAGCCAAGCCCAAGAAATATTTGATGTAATAAGTCCTAAATATTCCACTGTTTGAATACCTTAAACTTTAAACTGTCCAGTTACCACTAATCTAATCCTTGTTTAACAAGCCACTCCACATATCAAAACGCTTTTTTTTTTTCAGAGTCAGGACGAAATGGTTTCTTATCAGTGACTGTATATTCAGCTATTTCTACAAAGTCATTATCAGCCGCCATGAAGATTTAATTATTTTTGTATGTATAGACTTTGTCATTCTTTCTGATTCACACTGTTTAGTTGTAGTTGACATTAATTAGGTAGAATCTCAAGTGGTCTGATTTCTTAGCATGAATTCTTGTTTTTAATAAGCTATCATTTTTTAAAAGTGTCAATAGGCCGTCTGAAGATTCCACTATTCTGTCTGCCATTTCAGTCAAGGTCTTGGTGGTGATGCTTTCCCTTCTACAAACTCATAGCGAGTAAGAAATAACAGACCGCTTTGAGGTTGATGATATTTCCAATTTCCTTTAGCCTAGAATGTTATTTCTACACAACCACAGCAGATTGTTTTATGCACACTTTTAGGTGTATAAAAATCCTTTACACATTTGCGTTTATTTTCTCATCACCATTATTAGTTCACTTCGACGTAGGATAAACACGTGTTTCTGTTAGCTGGACGCCATAATGAATATCCACTCGAGACAAGAGACATAACTAAATATATAGAAAAAAGCCACCAAGTTCGATAATTCCAACTTTAACAACCATCATCTTTGTGAGCCCAGGCTGCCTTTTCGTCCATTGATGCAAAACCATACGGACTCTTGTTGATTAGTTTATAACAGGTTTATTCAAAAGGACAAAAGCAAACATTTTACACGTGAAAGGGAGCACACGAAAGAGAGCATGCGCGTACGAGAGAGAGAGAGAGAGAGAGAGAGAGAGAGAGACACGAGATAAATAGATCTCATTACATCAGTCCACCCTTCGCTTACCATTCCTAGTTTTAGGGATGATCTGCAAACACGTCTTTCCTTGTTCAAGTCTCAACAGCTAATGATGAGAAAGAGGGCTCAGTACAGATTTACGTTACTTCTGATTCTTTTCCACGACTAATATTATGTAAAAAGATAAAAGAAAGTTTATAGGGAAAGTATGAAAATTAATATTTAAGAAGACAAGACAATAGATCATAGCCTATACCCTTCCATATGCTTTGATAGACTTACATCCTCTGAAAAAGTTACAATTGATGATGATGATTGTTAAATAAGTGGGATTTCTGCATAGAGCCCACAAAGATTGGGCCTCAGGATTGTCTAGCCTTCATGAAGTCCTCATCATTAGTTGAAGCTATTTGTTAACTGTAAGATTGCATGGTTGTACCTCCAACAACAAGACCAGCAAAACTCAGGTATTGCATACGAAGTCGGGGAAGGTTTTGTTAAAAAAAATCCAAGGAATAGTACAGAAGTAACATTGCTTCTTTCACTCCATAGATTTACAGTTCCATGCTTTACATGTCTTTGCTTGCCACATGCAGATGCTGAAGCAACTAGAGGACAGCAGATCCTAATACAAACTCATTCTGCATTTTTACCAGAGACCTATTTTCTTTTTCAGTGGCATTCACCTTATGGTGGTTGAACAAGTTTCCCTTGAAGAAGGAAACCTCAAATTCACAAGCGTTCCCCAATCGAATGTATGTTCCAGTCAGTGGAGATGACAACATTATCTTTTAGCAGTTTTTGCAGGGAGGTGTCGACATCCCCCTATATACAGCTCCTGGTATTTCACAATGGTCACCCATTTGGTACTGACCAGGCTCAACGTGGCTTAACTCCAGTTATCTAACAAGAACTGTGTATCAACATGCTTGTGGCGTATATAGAGTATATAAAGCAACTATTAGCTAGGTTATAATCCTAGTACTGGTTTGTGCCAGACCTGTTCGTCATGGGTGTCCCTGCTAGAAACCAAAGTTCAGACAGAATAGCTCTGACAATACCGTGTTGCCGTCGCCCTTACCATTGTGAGGAATGGTTGAATGTTAGGGATACAGATGATGCTTATGTTTCTATAAAATGGACGGATTAATTAACCTCTGCTGGAAACAAATTCTTCCTTTCTTCAGAGGATCAGTTTCCATTTCAGATGCAATGGAAGAACTTGGCTCGATGCCCTTGCTCTTAGGCAATTCGGCAAACAAAGACCAAAGTTAAATGGTAAAAGATTAGTAGCGTCCAAGTCTGTCGCACACTATGCTTATCTCTGTCGTTAGAAAGTTAGATATGTTAATATGTTTATGTATCTGTATGTACAGGATTCACTCTTAAACTAATTAACCGATCGTTATGAATTTTAGAATGTGTCCTATATTTAATTTAATATAGTTTTATTTTTAAAAAAATCGTATATTTCAAATTTTTGGGAACTTTTAACAATAGGTATTAAACACCAATTAATAAATATTCCCTAAATTTCAGTTTTTAGAGTACTATAAATGTTTGAGGGTATTATAAATGTTTTTAGGGTATTATGAATGTTTTTAGGGTATTATAACTGTTTTTAGGGTATTATAAATGTTTTCAGAGTATTATAAATGTTTTTAGAGTATTATAAATGTTTTTAGAGTATTATAAATGTTTTTAGGGTATCATAAATGCTTTTAGAGTATTGTAAATGTTTTTAGGGTATTATTAATGCTTTTAGGGGACAACAATCTCACATGTGAAAATTCAAATATTTCAGATTTGCATAAAATTTGATCCATAGTCATTACACACCAGTTTAGCAAAATTTTGTGAATTTTAAGTTCCTCTTTAGGCCCCTTAAGCTAAAGATCAAAATTAGAATAAGAATTCTAGACATAAGATTCAGCATCATTATATCTTGATTTTAACATTCATAAAACAATATAAAATTGGTACAACTTTGTTCTGTTCAAGGAATTAATTTTACCCACCCTGGAACAGTTATTTTGCTAGTAACTAGTATAATATCTACACCAATTCCAGTCCTATCTACTTTAAAACCCATAATCAGTCATTGTTGTTGGGAGTCATTGTGATAAATATTGGGAACCTACATCAGTAAATAATGATTATGTTAACTAGTATGAATTTTCGCAAGGGTCACATTAGTACATATTAGGATAATCTAGCGGCAAACAACAATAGACCCAGCTGTTGATGTGATGGAAGCGAAGGTTAAAAGTTAGCTCTCTAGACAAAACATGATAGAAATGCAGGGTTGAACAATGCCATTGAGATGATGTCACGAGTTGAGGTGAGAGAACAGAGAGTTTCTTGAATCACAGTCCCTCGTTAGGAGCGATACAGACAAGCTGTATCTGACAATAATCTAAGCAAATGTTGTCTCGAGATTTTGCTCATCAGCATCTCTTAATTCCTCTCCTTAAAACTAAGTTAAGAAAATTAAGTAAATAAGTAATTCATTACATGGTCTCTCCCTACCTTAAGAAAAACCTCTCTATAAATAAAACCTTGAAAAGCCAGCACACCCCTGTTGTGTTTTCATGCATTAGTGGATTTGTCTTCAGTTAAACAGAAGATCAACAACGACAAAAAGATTATGGCCAACACATGGAAAAGCGACAATCATAAGGATGAAAGACCAGCACCTGCACATGGATGATGTATAAAGACTTTATTCTATTGCCTTCTTGATCGCTCACAGGAAAGAACATACATGTGCAAAAGTTCACATTGACGTAAGCAAGCATGCGCGAACTGTCTGCTTAACATAAACTGTTGCATCAGCCTCCCTGTATTTTCACTTTTTTTTTAATTGTTATCAATGCTTACAAATATCACAAAAACTTGCTTTACATCCAACAAACTTTCCACAAGGGATTGTTCCTATTTCTGATTCACGACTTCACTGGTTCTGCAATGGTTTAATCAGTGAAGCGTTCTAATAAAGGGAGATAATTTATAATCATACTATTACAATACCCAGGACACATAGACAATGCAGGACTAAAGAAATAAAGAGAGTGCAAAAAGTAATACTTGCTATCAATGTGGGTGTAAAATGCACTAAACAAAACATTGAACAAAAGTACTGAACGGAAAAGTCGTTGTCATGCTAGGGGTAATTTTCAGTTTGTATCATTAGACTAAAGTGTGACTAGCAGGGAGACTTGACGTTGTCCAGGATTGAATGAGGATCAACAGATCACTCTCCCATACTTTTATTGTCAGCGAAATCACTGAAATCGCATATTATTTAATCAAGTTGATTGATTACGTGCTTTAGTCGGGGACCCCCCCCCCCATCACAGCATCCCGGGTGGAAACTTCACAGAATTCCTTGCAGTGACTTAGTCTTCAATACATTGTAGTCTACATTGCAATTTAAATAATCTACTGTTGATTTTATAAAATATCTGTAAATAATGGCTTGTAATAAAGTTTAGAATGCAAAAGTCAAGTATCATGGTTCAATTGTGCTCTACACAGAAACATTAATTTCGAACGCACTCCTGTCTAATAAAAAATGTATACTTGATTTTATAAGCTAGCCGTTTCTGCTTATACGGCGATAAAATTTCTCAAATGCACTTGCGATGTTAGATTATATAAAAGTGTTAACTTTAGTCAAAATCGGACTTCTTTCTTAATCAGAATTTTTGATTATCGATTTTCGATACTTCTTAGGCGCATTCCAGTACAAAACCTACGTAAGAACACGCCCAGACACATCAAGTACCTTCGTGTGAAATTTCACAACAATGGTCCCAGTCGTATCCGTGTGCATAGGGAACTCTCTCTCTCTCTCTCTCTCTCTCTCTCTCTCTCTCTCTTTCTCTCTCTATCTATCTCTCTCTCTCTCACACACACGCACACAGACACACACAGAGACAAAGTTCTTTTTATATAAAAGTAGAGATTTGGATAAGAACACTTATCAATAATTAAGCCTTCTTCCATTTCTAGATTTTAGGCTCTTTGTGGGCAAGTGGAGACATTGGTTGCAAAATGCTTTTTTTTTATATCTGCTTTAATTGAAGTTTAGAATGCTTCAAAAGCAAACTGGTGCGATAACAATCATGGGTCGCATAACCACTTAAAATGGGAGTTCCCATTTAAATATCTGCCAATGCTAAAGTTTAAAAATATATGAACCACAATGAAATGCATTAATCCTTTAATGCCTGTATTTATACAGGGAGTAAGGGCCTCGGATCAAGATTAAAATGTAGCATCTGTCAGAGGAGGACAGATCTTTCTTAGACTGAAACAAATCTTATTTTTGTCACAACCCATGATGTTTCGTTCTAGAGAGCTGAGTTTTCCACAGACTAAAAGTCGACCTGGTTCCTAAATTGGTCCTAATGAGAAAGGTAAGTAAATAGAGACCTTTTTCAAAACAAAGAGAGTTGCGTCTCAATAGTAGCACAATTGTGTGATCACTTCTCGTTTGTAGGTGTTTTTCACCTCTACATGACTTACACATTACTACTTCTTCATTTGCTATTAACTGAATATTTATTGAAACTAAGAATGTAATAGAATAAATAAAACGAAAATTAAAAAAAAATCCTATTAAAAAGACTTTTGATTACAAAATTTAATCCACCATGAGTCTTTTCGGTTTCTTTGTTAACAAGTCAGAAATGTTAATCTTTTGTTAATGGTAGAAAGAAAAAAGAATAAGTTACTTTGTGACTCTTTGAAATTTGAAAGCAAATTGGAAGAATTTAACTTATGCAATAAAATAGCATTTCTGACTTTGAAATCCTTAACTAATAATCATGTATTAAGAGATTGAAAACAGCGGAAGTTATTTATATCTAATTACTTTATAGAGAAGGAAACAACATCACCTTCCAAATTTGTTATAGTTTTATAAAAATTTGATAAGTTAATAATTTCATCACCAAAAATAGTAATTCAGGAGCCAATAACATAATAGTACTGTATACCGATACTCCATGGCTGATTGGGATAGCTTCCATATATTCATATCTGATCTACCTCTGCATTCCATGTTTAAAAAGAATGTGTTCTTTATGGTATCAGATCTGACCGACTGGTTAATTGTAGGCATAGACCGATTCATACCATCTAAAAAATTCCAACAAAAACCTAACAGCCAGCCATGGTTCTCCCCAGAATGTACTGCTGCCATCGCGCACAGAAATCACTTTTTCCATAGCTACCAACGTAATTGATGCACTGAGACTAAAGCTGCTTTCAGGAATACCAGCAACCACTGTAAAAGAGTAATAAAAAAAATGCAAGAGAGTTATATGCTCAGTCCATTAAATCCAAAGTAGCTGATCAGCGGCTTGGTTCCCACCAGTTTTGGCAAATAACAAATAGGATCCTGAACAGAAGTGTGCGTTCTATCCCAACCATTATCAGCGTTCTATCCCAACCATTATCAATGGACCAGAGGTCATCTCGTCAGCATCAGACAAGGCCAAACTATTTGCCAAGAACTTTGCAGCAAATTCTACCCTATGCGACAAAGGCCATCAACTCCCCATATTTCCTCCTATAACACACAACATGCTAATATAAATTATCTGTACATGCGGTCACCAAGCTAATCAAGAACCTTGATTCCAGTAAAGGAACTGGCCCTGACGGCATCCCAATTATAGTGTTAAAAAAGCTTCAACCAGAACTTGCTCCCATACTTACAAAACTGTTTAAGCATTACCTTAAGGAGAAGTGCTTTCCAACACCCTGGATAACCTCATCAGTATACCCTGTATTTAAGAACTCAGGTGATAAGTCATCTCCCTCTCAGTACAGACTAATAAGTCTCCTGTGTGTTATGAGTAAGTTGCTGGAATCCATATTAAATAGAGAAGTAGTCAACCACCTCAGCAGAAATAACCTTCTTAGTGACACACAATATGGTTTCCATTCTGCAAGATCTACCGCAGATGTGCTAATGGTTATATCTCATAGAATTAGCAAATCTCTTGACAAAGGCTTCCTTTCTAGGGCAATTGCTCTTGACATATTAAAGGCCTTCAACAAGGTATGGCATAAAGGCTTACTTCACAAGATTTCCAGCTACGGTATAACTGGAAATGTTTTCTCAATCATTGAATCATTTCTCTCCGATAGGCTCATAAGAGTAGTGGTTGATGGGCAAAAATCAGAGGCCCGCAGTATTAATGCTGGAGTCCCTCAGGGGTCCATCCTGGGCCCAACTCTCTTCCTGATCTACATCAATGATCTCCCAAAACACATACTTAAATCATTCATCAACATCTATGCTGATGACACGACCATCTACAGCAACACATCAAAGACTGTAAATGACAATGTTCTCTCTGATTCTCTCTTCTCTGATCTCGAGCGCGTGGTACAGTGGGG
Organism: Euprymna scolopes; assembly: GCF_053919585.1. Classification (NCBI taxonomy): domain Eukaryota; kingdom Metazoa; phylum Mollusca; class Cephalopoda; order Sepiida; family Sepiolidae; genus Euprymna; species Euprymna scolopes. Next base: position 90,896,746 of record NC_136492.1, read on the forward strand.
GAAGACGTGGCTGGTTACCTTTAATGCATCTAAAACCAAGCTCCTATCTTTACATCATCAACGTTCTGATCCCCATCTGGTATTAATTGAAATGGATGGTTCCCGTCTAGGAGAAGCCCCATGTTTTTACAAGCTCCTGGGCTTGACCTTTACTCCTGATCTTAAATGGAACACATACATCAAGTCTGTTGCCAAGGTCGCTGGAAAGATGGTGGGATCCTTCTACCGCTCCAGAAGATATCTCACTACTGATGCAATTCTCTATCTATATAAAAGCCAAGTACGTCCAAGGATGGAATAGTGCTGCTATATCTGGGCAGGAGCTGCAAAAACAGCTATCCTGCCTTTACAGAGTACAAAATAGATTTTGTGGCTTAGTGGGTGATGCCCTTTTCTCTTTACTGCAACCTCTCTCCCACACACAGAAGAGACATTGCGAGCCTATCTTTGTTTTATCGTTATTTCCATGGCAGGTCTCGTCTGAGCTCCAATCTCTGGTTCCCCCCTCGCCAATCTTTGATGATAAACACCTGTCTAGCTGAAACCACTGTCAAAAATTTTCCCCACTCTTTATCTGTACCTAAATCAAAACGTAGATTCCATGAACAAATCTTCTTTCTCAGACTGCACGCCTGTGGAATTCTGTTCCGTCTGCCTGTTTTCCACCTGACTACAACCTGGATGTCTTCAAGTACAACATAAACAAATTCCTGATGAACCACCCCCTTTAGTAGACACTTTATTAAATCTCAACGTACTGTAAATGCAATAACCCTTATCCTTGAGTGGCTTATGGACCTTGATAAGTGGTGACCACCTTATGAAAAAAAAATAGTAGAAGGCGGGGAATGGAAAGATGACAACGCCTTTGTGAAATCTGATTGGTTGGAGGAATATGTGCAGACTGTGCCACACGAATCGGGCAGTTGGAAGATCAAACATTCTGTTTTCTTAGGAGTGCCGAACCACAAATAACCGCTCGACACCTTGTAAAAGTATTTTCTGTAAGTTATTCTTTGAAGTTAACAACTGTTCCTTGTTGGCTGAGAAGCTCGATTTAAGAGAACGACAAATTATCTCCTCAAGATACCGGAAATGAAAGTAAATGACAGTAAATTACCAGTGATAGAATATTGAATAGTATTCGAATTAATGAAACTTGGCGCAATGTATTTTCCGGCGCTCTTAAGTATCGGAATAAAATCGCCCACGTTAAGCGCAGCCAACATTTATACAACAATCATTTAATCAACAAGCATTACTAGGAAGGAAAATACGAGGTGCCTTCAATAAGTTGCCAGACTTTTTCTTTTTTGGACAGGCATTTAAAATCGTTGTAGTCTCTTGAAAATTCGGTATATTATTGCTATATATATTATGATATGACTGACCAATTTTTATGATTTAAGGTTCAAATGAACAGCTACACCAGAGATGGGAATACACCCTACTAAAGCCTGATTATCACAGCGAGTGAATTTAAAAAATACAATCTGGACGTGAGGTTCTCACATCCAGATTGCAATATGCAATAAAATTCTGTTTGAAACTTGGAAAAATGCCACAGAAACGTATGGAATACTTCAGACTGCTTTTGGACCATCTTATATGAATCGCGTATCAGTTTTTGAGTGAAATAAGAGATTCAAGGAAGGCAGGCAATCTGTTATGGATGATGATAGGTGTGGGAGGAATAAGGAAATCAGTTGATTGGCCCAATTGAAGAATTTCATGGATAAAGACCGCCATGTGTCTTTAGAGACAATAAGTACACAGTTTGATGTCAGTGTGGGAACTATACACTCAATTATTCATGAGAAACTTAAGATGCAGAAGATTTGCACAAAGTTTGTCCAAAGGTGGTTCAATCCTTGTCACAGACTATTTGACCAAGATGGGCATCAAGGAAATTCTTCAATCTTTCTTTAGTCCAGACTTTTCTCCCTGTGACTTTTGGTTATTCCTTCAATGCATATATAAGAAAATTAGATGCTGTCGTTATGAGACAATTGAAGAGATGAAAGAGGCTGTGACGAGGGTCATTGACATGCTCACACAAGAGAACTTCCATGGTGCTTTTCAAAAGTTGTTGGACTGGTACCAGTACATTGCAGTCAAAGGAGATTACTTCGAAGGGGACTAGAGTTTCATGTGTGTACTATCAATAAAAGTACTCATGCAAAAATGTCTGGAAACTTATTGAAGCCACCTCGTAGCACGAATAAGACACAGTAATTTCTTGATACTACTTGATCTACCAATCTTTTGTCTCCACATAAACTCACAAAGATATGTGTCCAAAAGCTCCCGGTTGGTTCCACATTATTGTTTATTTCACTGCTTCCTTCCACATCCGCTCCACATGATTTATTGTTGCCTGCGTTACCGGATCTACAAAATTAAGTCTGTGCTTCACCATTAAATGGTGATGTCCCTCTCCTCCCACTCTGCTGTAAGCCCTCCAACAGTCATATCAGACTGTTGGAGGCAGAATGTATTTTCTTATTAGTGGAAGAAGGGTTTCAGCATTCCTATTTGGTATGCTAACCAAAAACCCTCCTTTTTGGCGGGGCCGTATCCACCGAAGACCCAGACTGGTGTTTGACGTTTACCGACGTTGTGTTTCTGGCGGTTGAAGACGAACTCGTCAATTTCGACCTCCTATCTGCCAAGGATTCCCGAGAAAGTAATCCCGGCATATATCTCGCAGGAAATTCTTCCAGTCCACAATTGTGTGATGTGACCGCAACCCACATTCGTGCTGGAAATTCCTTATTAACGCCATCTCGAATGCTCATAGGTAGATTACTTTAATAATGTAGGCGATCATCAGTCGCAAATTGGCAAAGAAAATCCCAATTCTAATTGAGGTCCAATGGCGACATGTTGCACTGCAACATCTCCAGCCGTATCCGTCTGTAAGACTTGCTCTCTTGGCAAGTAAACATTTCTGGCCACAGGTTGACCACTTCTTTGCTGCTGCCACCAATTTTCTGTCTTGGCAAAACTGTATTATAGCCTCCAGGGTCTGGAGCTGGTTCGCTAGGTTAGTTAGATTAATCGGCCCCATTCCAATACAGTCTGGAGGTAATTTTCTAAGGATTCTGTCATTGTCTTAGATTTGTGTACATCCGTTCTTTCTTCGTGAATGTTATAGAGCATTGTATCATCAGTAAACAAACCCATCTCTGACACAATATTATCAGGGAGTTTTTTAATGAATATTAGGAATAATAGTGGTCCAATGATCGACCCCCTACGACACTTCTACATTAATGTTATGCTGTTTATATATATATATATATATATATATATATATATATATATATATATATATATATATACAGTCCTAGTCAAAATCATAAGACCACTTAAGAAAGTAAGCGTTTACGCATATTATCGAATTTTTAATCAAACAAATGGTTGAAACCATTGCCAAAAGTGAAAATATGATGGAAAAATATGAAATCTGCTTCATTCGAAACCTTAACCCAGATCTAATAATTATTTTTTAAAAAACAAACATTTTCACCTGGTCAAAATCATAAGACCACTTTAATAAAATCGGATAGTTTTGAAAAATTGAATACGAAAAGCTTTCTATGTTACTAAAAGCAACTTGTTAGTGGACAAAAAACATCTTACTAAATTATAAATGGCAAAAGGGAAACCATTATCAGAGTTTGAGAGAGGAAGGATCTTTGAGCTTAATAGGGGTGGACTCTCCCATAGATCCATTGCAAACGAAGTGAATCGTAGCAAAACGGTCATCACAAACTTTTTAAGAAATCCAGATCAATTTGGGCACAAAAAGAGTTCAGGTCGACCAAAAAAAAAAAAAAAAAATAACCCCACCACTGGATCGCTGTATCAAAAGAAGTTAAAAAACAAACTCCAGTATGAGCTCAAGTCGATTGAAAAGCCAAACAGCAGCAGAATGTAGTCCTAAAATCATCAGAAGGCATCTGAAAATGAAGGGTTTCAATCATTTAAAGTGACTGCAGAAACCACGTCTTCTAAACTGCACACAACTAACCGACTTAAATATGCCGCCAAATACCAGACTTGGGATGAAGAGAAGTGGGAAAATGTAATTTTCTCCGAGGAGAAAAAGTTTAATCTATATGGTCCAGATGGATTTCAACACTATTGGCATGATAAAAATTTGCCCAAAGAGACTTTTTCAACTCAGCATAGTGGAGGAGGATCTTTAATGATCTGGGGTGCTTTCTCGTCAGCTGGGACCGTAAAGTTGCAAGTAGTGAAAGGCCAGCAAACATCATTGAAGTACATTTCAATGCTTGAAAATGCTTCTATCAGGACTGAAGGTCCACGTCTGTGTGGAAGAAATTGGATTTTTCAGCAAGACAACGCTGCGATACACACTTCTCGACAAGCACGAGAATACTATTCTTCAAATAATATAGAATTGTTAGATGTTCTCCGGACCTCAATCCAATTGAAAATCTTTGGGGATGGATGGCAAAAGAAGTGTTCAAGGATGAAACCCAGTATGATTAGATAAATGAACTTTCTGATTCAGTTTTCAGTACATGGGATAAAATTCCTTCGCAACTGATAAAAAACTTAGTTACAAGCATGCCGAAGAGAATTTTTGAAGTAATTCGTAATAATGGAGGCTATACTAAATACTGAGACCCTTTTTAGTAATTTATAATTGCCTTTTGTTAGATAAATTATCAGTGGTCTTATCATTTTGACCAGGTGAAAATGTTTGTTTTTTAAAAAATAATTATTAGATCAGGGTTAAGATTTCGAATGAAGCAGATTTCATTTTTTTCCATCATATTTTCCCATTTGGCAATGGTCTCAACCATTTGTTTGATTAAAAATTCGATAATATGTGTAAACGCTTATTTTCTTACGTGGTCTTATGATTTTGATATATATATATATATATATATATATATATATATATATATATATATATATATATATATATATATATCCTGGATAAACTATATCCAATGATGAGGCCTCAGCTTGCAGGCTTTGGGGAGTGTGGAGCCACCCTTTAATTGTCATTGCTCCCAGGACCAGGAGTGGTAGTACCTGTTAGGGTCCCAACTATGGGTTAAATAGAAACTGACTTAAAAAACAAATATACTCTATTAAAAAATTGTTCTTCAAAATCACCGGATTCGGCATTAAATAACCTGAAAAGGGTTGATATACGTAAAAAAACAACAACCAAACAACCATATATATATATATATATATATATATATATATATATATATATATATATATATATATATATATATATATATATATATATACTAGCAAAAGTACCCGTCGTTGACTGGGTTCAAAAACAGCCTACTGAAAATGGACTCTGATTTATTAAAGTACAGTATGAAGGGTTGTAATGAGATAACTTCGAATTTGGGGTATCAAAACCAAAGCAAAATATGATGAAAGTAAAAATAAAATAAATAAACCCCATGATTTATTATACCATACCTGTTCACACTGAAACACTTATCACAATATTCTGTGGATCTATATTAAAAAACCTTGTTAAACTTTGTGACATATTTCCATTCTATGGAGGTCAGGTACGAACGAACACCCCATAATTTTATTATACCATATTTCTTCCAACTGAAACATAATTATCAAAGTATACTTATGCAGCTAGATATGAAAAGTCTTTATTAAAGTTTGTGCCTATTCCCATTCTATGGAGGCCAGGCGCGAACGCAGACCCCACAATTTTATCATACCATCCCTATTTAAGTAAACATACTTATCAAAGTATTCTTATGTACATCTATATCAAAAAACACTTGTAAACGTTTTTTTTTTAAATTTTTAATTTTTTTATTTCCATACTTTGTGGACCAGGCACGAACGCAAACCCCACAATTTTAATGAACCACCGTTCTGCCAGATCAAACATACCCATTCCTGTGTCTCGATACATCTTCTATCATTATATGTAATCAGTTTTTTTAAATAGTCAACCATATAGGAGCCTATTCGTGACCAAACACACACACACACACACATACACACACACACACGCATTCAGCTATATATATATATATATATATATAGAGAGAGAGAGAGAGAGAGAGATAGAGAGAGAGATAGAGATAGAGAGAGAGACAGAGAGAGAGAGAGAGAGAGACAGACAGACAGACAGACAGACAGACAGACAGACAGAGATAGTTGAAGAGCTACAAAGACGGGAATGCTATTAAAACAAGCGATATTTTGTGATCTTGAATTTATTTTTCTACATAGTCACCACCATTATCAATGCAGGGTGGTGGCAGTGTATGGGTGGCCGGAACGCGTTTTGTCATTCATATCTTTGACGTCACTTCTATATAATGAGCCAATTTCCTAACTATGCTGACATAAACTGCATCGGCTTCCTAAACGTTCAAAAGGAGACAGTGAATGTTGATCAGTTCAATTTTTTCTGCATGGAAGAATTCAGTGACGCATCTCTGTTTCTGGCGCATGTCTATGACAAGGCTTGCTTTTTTTTAGAGTCTCGCACTGTCAATATCTGCAACAGAGCGATGAAACTTTCAGACCATGAATGCATAAGTTCAGTCGTCATAAAAATCCAATTTGCAATCCACCCGGATCCATTCGATCGGGATAAAAATAGGAGGCATTACTATTAGTATATTATTACAGAGCAAAAAAAGCAAAAAACAAAATAAACACATCTGCTTGTGTGCCTAAGTTTTACAAAGAAAGCTATATTGATAAATAGGGCTATGACAACAGCATATTCTTTTCCTTGTTTTGATTCTCAGGTAGATATCCATTGATATCTCCTATGTTTTTATGTAGAGTGATGTGGTTCTCGGTTGATTAATTGTGTCTGAGTGTGTCGGATATATACTCGAGAGTCAAAATAATGAAAAGAATATGCTGTTGCCATAGCCCTATTGATAAATCATAAGAGTAATACGAAGAGTTCACGGAGAGAGGGAGAAGGTGACTTCTGTCCCTCTCTCTTCCCCCTTAACTCCCTTTCTCGCCCTCTGGTCTCTCTCGTTCTTTCCGGTTTTCATTATCAACGCCAATTTATTTTTGCCTTTCATTTCAGTAAAAAAAAAAAAAACGAAAGTATTTTCTTTCTTCTCAATAAAAAGCTGTAAATATAATCTTGTCAAGAAATTCTTAGTGAAACGTTTCATTTTGAACCGTACAAATCTTCTTTTCAAGGACGAATTTGTATTCTTCAAAGACATCGAGACATTCATTGATATTGGAACAATCTCACTGAGTCATTTCCGCCCTTCTGTCGCCTGTTCGACTCCAATAAATCTAAAAATCCGTTCAAAGCGAATCGTTTCAGATCCCGACGTTGTTTTCAGTTTCCCTGGATTTTACCTTGCTTTTGGACTCAAGCAATGCAGGTACAGGAAGGATGTGGTTAGTTATTGCGCAACGCTTGCTTCGTTATACACACATTGAGCAGGCAGTCATACTGGAGGTGTCTACACTGCGTCCCAGAATTATAAGCAAATCGATTTTTTTGTTCTGACTCCGATAGACTTTAACAAAAATTAATGAAACATGGCACGTTTGTCAGAACGTCCGTTGCAAAGTTCAGGGTTAGTAAAAATTATTCAATTGTACGATGACCACGGTCGAATTCTTGTGCTATTTCTAAGGTGGATAGCTTATTATGAATCCTTTGGAGAATTTTAAACTTTTCAGTTTAACTCAAAGCACCTTAACGCCCCATCTTGCATATATATTTGGCACATTGAAATAGACTGCAAGTCACCAAAATGTCTGCCGTTTGTTTACTATTGCGCAGATTAGCTTATAATTTTAAATCTGCACATGTGTTAGTGTTGCCATATAACCTGCCAAGTTTCACTAATTTTTATTAAAAACTATCGGAATTAGAACAAAATAAATCGATTTGCATAGAATTCTGACATGCAGTGTAGTAACTTCCCAAATGAAAAGGAAGACCAACTAACGTATTGTACACGCTTGAATTCGAAATAGAGCTTCTCTTCAAATCTAATAAATCAAAAAGTATGGGGGCGTTGAAAATAGCGCAACCTTTGCTTCATAATAAACACGTTGAGCAAGAAGTCTTACAAGAAGTACCTATTGTCTCTCGAAAGAAGGCCAAAATATATACACCATCGAATCCAACGCAGACTTCTTACAAAATAAACAACCTGCATTTGATAATGCCCTTCATTAGACATGCCATGAAAAAAAAAAATCAAATACTTAAAATTTCTGAAATAATAAATTTATTATTATGTTAAATGTGATTTTGTGATTTGATCAACGTCTGTTTCCCCGAGTCCTATAAACTAGTAAAATCTATATATCTATAAAAGTGAGAAAGATAGTGTGTGTGTGCATGTGAGGACACTTCTCAACCTATATATTCAACGAATTTTTGATTTACTGACTTCAAATTTGGTATATAGAGTATTCAAACACGTGAAAAACTTTTTAATCGATTTTCATCCAAAATAAAAAGGGTTGCTAAGGGGACAAAATTGAAAATTTGGTACTTGTGAGTCATCAGATTATTATCTGTTAGTCAAATGTTTTACGACTGCGCATGCGCGACTCCTTCACATTATGTTATGAATAAGTAGGTTGGAAAACACTTTTTTAAAGATCGTGTGAAGCTGGCGTAATGGTTATCGTATTTGACTCATTGTCTTTAGGTTTTGGTTTCGATTGCGACTCGAGTATTTTTTTACTTAGAATAAGTGAACTGTTTAGAAAAAAAACATAATATTCGCATGCATCTGTTTCAGTTTCTTTCCGTTTTTTTACTTCATTTTTTTACAAGAAATTTAACTTTACATTTAATACCAGGCAACGCCAGTTATATCTTCTCATATACGCTAAAATATATTTTAGTTTTGAGGATAAATTTATGTTTTAAAAATGGTTTAATTGTTTCTAATTAGCCGTAACTGAACAAATCAGCTATCTCTTTCCTAGCTATCTCTATCAACACCTGTTACACTTGATTCAATCACTTTTCCAACTTTTTGTTTTGGAACTTTTAGAAAAAGAGTGGCTCTCTCTTTCCAACGCAGTTATCTAATTTACTTTTATTATTATTATTATTATTATTATTATTATTATTATTATTATTATTATTATTATTATTATTATTATTATCATTATTATTATAATAATAATAATAATAATAATATATATTATAATAATAATAATATATATTATTATTATTATTATTATTATTATTATTATTATTATTATTATTATTATTATTATTCTGATTTCGTTTATCAACGTATCCCTGGAAAGGGATGGGATTCCTTTCCAGAGGATTTCTCTCAATCCCGGCTCCAAACCAGGAACTTCAAAGATCAAGGGGTTTCCTAAGGATGTTGGTGGTACCTACAATAGCAGAAGTCTGAAGACTGTCTAAAACATCGGGGATTTGTAGTTTTTTTTCAATTGTCCTTCCAGACGACTTGATACTACTCCTAGCATACCTACTACGATCGGGATTATTTGTGTTTTGACCCCGTGTATATGCCTTATCTCCAAGGCCAATGGAGCATAATTGCTCTACTTCTCGTTCTCCTCTCACATTCCTGTCCCAGGGCACTGAAAAGTCTACACTCTGCCAGTTTTTTGAGACCTTGTCAATGACGACCAAATCCGGACGATTATGTTCCAATTGCTTGGTCGTTATGACACTTTTGTCCCACCATACCTCTATGTTACCATCCTCACTTGTTCTCAGCTCATCAAGCACCTCTTCAAACAACTTTCCAGCACACTTCACCCCAACCTTCTTATAGACCTCCAAACATAGCTGGAGTCCCATGCGATCATGTTTTTTGCGGTACTCTCACTGGGCCAATACTACACCCTGCTGCAAGGTGCGCAATTGTCTCTGAGGTCTTACCACAAATCCGGCATTCTGCAGCAACTTCCTCTCCTAGAATCACTTTTTTGAACAATCGTATTCCTAATGCCTGCTCTTGTGCTGCACAAACAAAAGCTTCAGTACTCTAAGCCGAACACCGAGCTCTAAGCCATTGCCATGATCTTTCATCAGCCACTTCTGCTATATCCTGGAAGAACCTTCCGTGCATTTTCTTCCTAACCAGTTCCTCTGCCCTTTCTCTATCCATACGTTTCACATAATCAACCTTGGTCTCACATATCTCCACTCTCCTAGTGATGAAATAATAATGGAAGTATCCAACTAAGGGATAGCTACAAATATTTGGTAGTTCTGGAAGCAGACACTATCAATTCAACAGAAATGAAAAGGAAAGTGGGAAAAGAATACACGAGGAATAAGAAACTTAATTATATAGAAGGAACACTTCTATATGCATGCCATTTCAGAGCAAAGAAAACTTACACTCGTTTCTAGAAAAAGTCAAAGCATATGCGAGCAAATTCAAGTAGCCACACGAATATCGCCTCCGCGCCGCTCGACGTTACCCGTTCGTATCATATGCATAAATATATTTTAATTCACACAGAAACTGAGACATGTGCATATGAGTATTATGTTTTTTTCTAAGCAGTTCACTTCTTGTAAGTAAAAACAAAAAAATGTACTCGAGGTGAGATCGAAATAAAAACCTAAAGGCAGTAAGTCAAGTACGATAACTATCAGGCTAGCTTGACACGTTCTTTAAAAATTGTTTTCACACCTACTTATTCTTAGTATAAAAGATCTGTCATGTGAACGGTTCACGCATGCGCATTCGTGAAACAGCAAACAGATAAAAATCCGATGACCCCCACGTACCAATTTTTCAATTTTGACCCCTTAGCAACCCTTTCTTTCAGATGAAAACCACTTAAAAAGTTTTCCACATGTTTGAATACCCTATATAACAAATTTCAAGTCTGTAGATCAAAAACTAGTTGTGTATACAGATTGAGAATTGTCCTCACACACACATTCTCACTTTTATAGATATGTAGATGAAAGCGAAAATTCATGCAAATATTTTTTTTCAGAAACCGTTTAGAAAAATACTGTGAAAGTGAATGACGAAATTAAGGTGACACAAGTCAAACTTGATTTTCAAAAAAATAAAAAGTCGCGAGGCAAAATACCAGGTTTAGAAACTGGCGCGGTCTATCCTTCTCTTGAGGGTAGATAGGACTCTCTTAAGCCGTGGTAGGTACCCTATCTAGTGATGCCGTCACGATAAAAGATACCTTTGATAGCCCTGGCGAAGCATCAAGTATTCAGCTACCGACAAGATTTGAATTATACTACAAACTCGTGTAGTGAGTTCAATCTCGGCTGCGGCCGCGCTGGCTGGCTGAATGAATATCTAGAAAAATAAAAGTCGGGTGCACATAACTAAAGGGCTAACTGGGGACGAATTTTTTTTATTCAATTTAGCTTAGTAATAGTTCGAGAGAAAGTAGAGGGTCGTACATTTGCCAAAGTATAGATCCGAACCAAGTAGCTAAGACTATTTCCCATGTTGCTACCCATTTGAACCAGTGATTTCCAACCAATATGACGTGTCCCATTGGTATATCGTAGAATGATTACTCGTGTGCCGCGAAAACGTTATAGGTTGAAAACAACTTTATATCGTTACATTTTTTTTTTTTACTAGGGGTTCAATGTCTACTCGAGGATAAAGGTTAATGTTAATGAGTGTCGGGTAGACTGTGAGACAACACTATGATGACAAGTAATGGTGGAATTTGGGTAGGGTTTGAAAATGGTAACTCAAGCATTATTACTAGGGCTATGACAACAGCATATTCTTTTCATTGTTTTGACTCTCCAGTATATATCCAACACAGTTAGACACAGTTAATAAACCGAGAACCACATCACTCTATATAAAAGCATATAAGATATCAACGGATACACGCTTGAGAGTCAAAACAATGGAAAGAATATGCTGTTGTCATAGTCCTAGTTATTACTTATATGATGTTGAAGCTTAAATATCACAAAGAGAAGAAATAAAATGTATAATGAATTGTTTTTTTAATAGTTTAATATTTTTAATATTCGATAATAAAACATATTCGTAAGCGTTGTTAATCAATTATTTAAATATTTATTTTTTGTGATAGGTGCGGAGCGGAAATTTAGAGCTTGGTAGAGTGCCGCCAGATAAAAAGGTTGGAAACCACTGCCCTAAACAAATCACTTACCCTCATTCGCTAAATAAACCCCACCTAAAAAGAAAAAGAAAAATGTAGAGGGTGCCAAAAGTATTCTTTTCCCGAGGCGACTGTGAACAATTGCTACGAGACAGCACAAATATGCGGAACGAGATGCGTGGCGCAGAGAGAATTAATGAAAAAAAAAAATGTCAGGATTCTTTACCTCGACACAAAAACGTGAGATGCTTCCGAGCAGATATGATATTGATTTCTAGTCTTCGTTAAAATCGATAATCTTTCAACGATTTGATATTTGTATGTCTTGCGAGAAAAATCAGTCTCACCGGTCAGGTCACACGATTAAATATTGGGAGGAAAACTGAAATCATTCAACTAAATACATTTTATTACTCACTAGCTAATTGGTATCCCGGTGTTGCCCGGGAAAGTAAATTAACACGTGAAATGCTACGCTGAAGTGCCCCAATTTGGAGAGATTGATTTTCCCAACACTTATCGATGAAATAATATATTTGTTCTGTGTGTATTTTTAGGTCTATTTTATAGGTATACAAGCTAATAAATGTATTGCGAGATCTGAACATGTTGTCTCAGATGAAGAGAATCTCTTTCTTAACGACCGAAGACAGAAAAGAAAAATGTAACAAGTGAAGTATACATGGTCACCCATGAGTGCACAGTGAATGAGGCATAAAAAAATAACTAAGTCCAGCATTTGCCCCCCAGCCATTTAGCCTCAAAAGTCTTCAGGAGACGTCAAATCCTAGTGAAAATGAACAAACGGTGCAATTTTAGGCCTAAACATATATAAATTTGAGTTCTGCACCATGCAAAAAAAAAAAAAAAAAAGAAATGACTAAGTTCATCATTTGCCTCTCCCCTCATTTAGCCCCAAAAGTCCTCAAGGATTTAACATAATTAAATTTGAGTTCAGTACCATGCAAAACTGCTAAATAGACATACACAGAAAAATTTGGACAAATATGGCAAAATAGTCCCAAAAATGGAATGTTTTTATTAGCCCTAAAAGAGCCCCTGGGGCACACCCAAGAGTTATCACGAAGTATGGATAAACAAAATTATATAGAAATCAGTTAGTTACAACTTTTCAGAAAGTTTTATAAAAATCCAAGGCATCATTTTTTTTTAATAAGCACAAAAGTGCCAATTTTAGCCATTTTTACACGAAAGGCACCCGGGGGGGGGGGCAACCGGAGTTTTCCCGGGAAATCCGTTCTGTTACTTTTTTTTTTTTACTCATATGATGTTTAATGTTTGTGCAAAATTTTAAAAAATTCCACGGCGTGATTATTGAGAAAGGTGCGGACAGATGAACGAACGAACGGACAAGGGTGAAAATTTGTCGGGGGGAACCAATAAAGTATACTGAAAATAATCAAGACATATTAAAGTCGAGGGCAGAGTTAAGAGGCGATCAATAGCGGGCATGAAAGTGAAGCATGTAAAAGTTAAGTTAGTAGTACATGTGAAATTTGAAGGAAAACAATTTTAAAATGAATAGATATGCGAATGGCAGTCTTTCATAAATCTGACTATCCACCCTTTTTCAAACAAATAATTCTATAAATATTGTATTTTTTTCAAATAACCTATTGTAACATAGCGCGGATGCGCGTATGTAAATACATGCGAAGTGACGTCACCGTTGGAGGAAAATGGCTACAAAAATGCTAAAGAGAACGATCACGAAGGAGACAAGATAACGTTTGAGATCTCGTGAGAGACGTGGATTACGTTCACGATCACGTGCGAGGTGTGAAGGATGCTCGAGAAGACGATCACGTGAGGGACATCCCAGCGGCAAAGAGATCACGTGAGGGACACCCCAGTGGCAAAGAGAGAATGAGGAAATAAATGTTGTTACTTCAAAGAACAAGCGAGTTTTTTTTTTTATTCTTTGTCTTATCCTTCTTCGTGAACTTAAACTGAGCACAACGTGTATTGGTTTCCGGACAACGTTACGGTATGTGTATAACTTATCGCAGCACCCTCCCCCCCCAAAAAAAAAATTGCATAAATCGTACAAAGTAAGTAATTTAGGTGACCGTAATAGGATACATTAAAAAAAAATTGCAACTGATATTGAATAATGTGGTTTGAAAGTTTTATTTTAAAGACCTTCAGGTCAAAATAAAGAATTACTAAAACAGAATAAACAGTCATCTGATTAGTCATTAATGGCGGCCTATCAAAACGTGTATAAAAACGAATTTGTTTTTGCATTTGTTTTGTTTGTTTTTTGTAGACAGGGTGAGGAAAACAAATGTTATCGCACGCTGGTAACTGTTAGCAATAAAACGTTATCATGTTTCTTAAATTTGGAGGTAAAGATTTCTTATTCGTAATATTTGCATTCTTCGGACTATTGTTCTCATCTTGAGTGTCATTTTCACAACGTTTCGGTCGATGTAACCTCTGACCTTCTTCAGGTGTATCTTGCCGAACTCGCATTACTTAGGGCATCTATCCAGTCATGGCTGACGGAATGAGAGCACGTTACCCCGATGAAATAAATAACGAGTTCCGTTTGAAATTCCGTCCAGATTCCCGTCTTCGACAAAAACATTCCCAAGTTTGACAAGATGCACATGAAGAAGGTCGTAGGTTACTTCGACCGAAACGTTGTGAAAATGACACTCAAGATGAAAATAGTAGTCCAAAGAATCCAAATAATACGAATAAAAATAGTATGAATGAAAGAGGATCATTTATTTTGAAAGGTTATGTTGAAGTAATAAAACCACATACAGCACATTTATTGTAATACACGACGATTGGGGCACAAGCAAAAATTAACGCAGGGTAGGTTCTCCCTTGGAATAACTGATGTGTGTCAAAAGATGAAGTATATTATTTTAATTGAAGTAAAAGTTTTACGTTGATTAAATTTTCATTAAATTTTAAAGAGAGAAGAAGTAGACAAAGAATAAAAATGTTTAACAATATTTAAAATATTGGTTGGTAATCGAAATGAACGTGCTATCGTTACCAATAAATGTAAGGAAGCGTATAAATGCAGTAATACTTTGGTATATTAGTTATGAATTTATATACATAAACAGTTTTCGAGTAGTTGGAAGTATAATCAATATAAATATTCTGTTTAATGAAATAAATGTATAGATAGTAATGCAGTTGTGAAAGCTTAATAAAATGTATAGATTATGATATTACGTTTTTAGTAAATCTGGACATCCGAATATCTGAGAAGTGTTGAAGAAATAATTATATTCGTTAAAATCTTCTGGCAATAACTGGGGCAAATAGGAGGACTTAATGGATAGAGGATGAAAGTGTTTGGTACTGTCTTCGTTCGTGGGAATATGTATTTGAGAGTGGAGCTGTGTTTAGAATAATATATAAGGATTTTTAGTTTCTGTAAACACGAAGTGTTCGGCTAATTTCCTATTAAAACCAGTAGCAAGGGAAAACTCGAGATTATATGTATATATATATATTGTTACGAACACTACTCTGTTGGGATACGACGGCGCACTGTTACGTAACAATAATAAGAAAATATACTGAAAATAAAAAAGGTCCCTGGTTTTGATATATTATCTTGACCAAAAGGAAGTGAGTAAACTCTTTCAAATCCGTAAAAAAACACGCACAATAAGGCAGACAGAAAATAGAGCGGAAGAAACGAAACACAAATACAGATTTTAAAATGTTACGTAATTTTATTTATAAAATACTACGAGGGTGTGTGAAGATAGCAAAAAAATAAAATAAATAACAAACAAACAAAAAACACGAATGGAGATGGGAAATCGGTGCAAGTCTATAAATGGTCCACAAGTAATCTTTTTCTACAATAAACATCTGGAAAAAATCTTTATAATGTACGCACTTGTCACTGCATGAAGATGTCATATTCCAAAAATCACGTAAATCGATCAAGTATTTTTTTTTTATTTAAGAAAATCAAATATCGGACGTTTCATCGAAGCTTTAGCCAGACGCCATCTTGTTTGAGAGATAACGCCATTAACGACCCCTGGCGGAAATATTGGTCAACAAGGGCATGCAGACCATCGAATATTTTATCAATGAAGTACTTTTTCTTTTTTTTTTTGAAGAAGAAAATCAAATTTTACGATTTTTGGGGATAATAAATAAATAGACTTCTTTTAATAAAGAGAATGTGGAAAACACTAGGTATTTTTGTTCGTCTGAAAACAGACTTTAATAAGCGAAGTACTTTTTTTTTAAGAAAAATAAATTTTACGATTTTTAGGGATAATGAATAAATAAATAGACTTCTTTTAATAAAGAGAATGTGTCTTTTAATAAAGAGAATGTGGAGGGCAGACCATCGACTATTTC
>NC_136492.1:90915733-90975733 GCF_053919585.1 Euprymna scolopes
CTCTATCGCCCCCACAACAGCGGAGTTACTATCTTTAAGAGTATATATGAGAAAATTGACCACATTCTGTCTGCTCATCCTGCGGCTAACATTCACATTTGCAGTGACTTCAATGTCCACAATGTGGAATAGCTGACCCACTCAAATAAGACTGATGATGAGGGGAGGTTCTGTTATGATTTTGCCATTGCCTATGACCTCACTCAGATTGTTCGCTAGCCCACCTGTGTGCCCGATACTACCGGTCAGTACGCAAGCCTTCTAAACCTTTTTCTCTCAACTTCCCCTGAGCTATGTTCATGTGCTGTTCTATCTCCTCTGGGATCCTCCGACCACTCCGTTGTATCAGTTAAGATAACAATGAAATGTAATAAGTCTACAGACGTACCTCTCCACCGTACTGTATACCGATACTTTATGGCTGACTGGGATAGCTTCCGTACATTCATATCTGATATACCTCCCCATTCCATGTTTAAAAAGGATGTGTCCTCTATAGTATCAGACCTGACCGAATGGTTATTCATACCATCCAAAAAATTCCAACAAAAACCTAACAGCCAGCCATGAATGTGCTGCTGCCATCGCGCACATAAATCACTTTTTCCATAGCGACCAACGTAATAGATGCACTGAGACTAAAGCTGCTTTCAGGACCTCCAGCAACCATTGTAAAAGAGTAATAAAAATGCAAGAGAGCTATATGCTCAATCTGTTAAATCCAAGGTAGCTGATCAGCGGCTTGGTTCCCACCAGTTTTGGCAAATAACAAATAGGATCCTGAACAGAAGTGTGCGTTCTATCCCAACCATTATCAATGGTTCAGAGATCATCCCGACAGCATCAGATAAGGCCAAACTATTTGCCAAGAACTTTGCAGCAAATTCTACCCTATGCGACGAAGGCCATCAACTCCCCGTATTTCCTCCTATAACACACAACACGCTAGGTAACATACAAATATCTGTGCGTGAGGTCGCCAAGCTAATCAAGAACCTTGATTCCAGTAAAGCAACTGGCCCTGACGGCATCCCAATTATAGTGTTAAAAAAGCTCCAACCAGAACTTGACCCATACTTACCAAACTATTTAAGCGTTGCCTTAAGGAAAAGTGCTTTCCAACACCCTGGAAAACCTCATCAGTATGCTCTGTATTTAAGAATTCATGTGACAAGTCATCTCCCTCTCAATACAGACCAATGTCTCCTGAGTGTCATGAGTAAGTTGCTGGAATCCATATTAAACAGAGAAGTAGTTAACCACCTCATCAGAAATAACCTTATTGACACCTAATATGGTTTCCGTTCTGCTAGATCTACAGCAGACGTGCTAACAGTTATATCACATAGGATTAGCGAATCTCTCGACAAAGGCTTAATTAATTAAATTGCTCTTTACATCTCAAATGCCTTGTATAAGGTATGGCATAAAGGCCTACTTCACAAGATTTCCAGCTACAGTATAACTGGAAATGTTTTCTCAATTATTAAATCATTTCTCTCCGATAGGTTCATAAAAGTAGTGATTGATGAGCAGAAATCAGAGGCCCACAGTATTAATGCTGGTTCCTCAGCGGTCCATCCTGGGCCCAACTCTCTTGTTGATCTACATCAATGATCTCCCAAAACACATACTAAAATCATTCGTTGACATCTATGCTGATGACACGACTATCTATGGCAACACATCAAAGGGCGCAAATGATAACGTTCTCTCTGATTCTCTCTCCTCAGATTTTGAGCGCGTGGTTCAGTGGGGGAAGAGGTGGCTGGTTACCTTTAATGCATCTAAGACCAAGCTCCTATCATTACATCATAAACGCTCTGATCCCCATCTGGTATCGATTAAAATGAATGGCTCTCGTCTAGGGAATGCCTCATGTTTTGATAAGCTTCTGGAGTTGACCTTTACTCATGATCTGAAATGGAACACATACATCAAGTCTGTTGCCAAGGTCGCTGGGAAAATGGTGGGATCCTTCTACCGCTCCAGAAGATATCTCACTAATGATGCAATTCTCTATCTATATAAAAGCCAAGTACGTCCAAGGATGGAGTAATGCTTCTACATCTGGACAGGAGCTGCTAAAAACAGCCTATCCTGCCTTGACAGAGTACAAAATAGACTTCGTGGCTTGGTGGGTGATGCCCTTTTCTCTTCCCTGCAACCTCTCTCCCACAGAAGAGACATTGCGAGCCTGTCTCTGTTTTATCGTTATTTCCATGGCAAGTGCTCGTCTGAGCTCCATTCTCTGCCCCCCTCCTCGCCAATCTTTCACGAAAAACACCGGACTAGCTGAAAGCACTGTTAATAATTTTCCCCACTCTTTATCCGTGCCTAAATCAAAACGTAGATTCCATGAACAAAGCTTCTTTCTTAGAACAGCACGGCTGTGGAACTCTTTGTCGCTTGCCTTCAAATCCAACACAAACAAATTCCTGATGAACCACGCCCTTTAGTAATGACACCTTATCAAATCCCCAATACGTATTCGCGTACAAAATATCGTAAACAATTTTACTCTCTTCAAAAAAATTTACTCTCTTATAAAAAATTTTACTCTCCCACGTGACTCACATTCACCGTTTTTTATTATAAATAATTATTATTAAACCACCGTTTATTATTTCATTTTTTAAACTTGCACTATTTACTACATAGATTATAAATATATATAATAAACGCTCCCTCAAATTCAATTATATTCTACCTGCTGTCCTGGCTGTATCGAGGAATTACGGAATATCGAAATTGTGTTATAATGCTGTCCGACTATTCATAATATATTTGATAACTTTTGAGAATACAAGAATACATTATTTAACATTTCATTCAATGTTCACATCTTACTCTCTGGTATTCGAAAGTAACTGACGTTTCTGAATTCAAGCACCCGTGACGCAGTGGTTAGTGTACTTGGAAAAATCATATGTGATAGTCTCCTGAAGGTTGAAGGTTCAATCCTCAGTGTGGACGATCGAAAAGTACAATTGCGAATTACTTAGGATCTCAATCCAGTCATGGCTGATGGAACAAGAGCATGCTACCTCCGCGAAGTAAATAAAGGGTTCCGCCCAAAAATTCTATCCAAATTCTCAAGTTCGACAGAAACATTCCCGAGTTCGACAAGAGACACCTGAAGAAGGTCGGAGGTTACATCGACCGAAACTTTGTGAAAACGACACTCACGACAAGAACAGTAGTCCAATGAATCCAAATGATACGAATTCGTATGTGACTGTTAAAAAGTCTTCTATTGCGTTGCTCACTTAAACCATTCCAGAGAATCACGAAATTTTATTGACTGTTTCCTTTTTACTAAAAAAAAAAGCGCCTATTAACTTTTCAGGACAGTTTACTATTTTAAACTAATAAACACCTCGATATCGTATTATAATGTCTTGACAAGTATTAATTGATTTAAATAATCCGTAACTAACAGTCAACAACTGTGTTTTTCTACTAAAAAAGATCTCCATACTTTGTTTACATGTTTTGACCGGCATTAATTAATTAAAACATTAATTAATTAAAACATTAATTAATTAAAACAAACCAGAAAATCCACTAACGACTTTTTTCTTCGCTTCGCATAACGTATTTAAACATTTAAACATAAAGAAGTCTTTTTTTTTTTGCTAATAAAATACCTATATAATATTTCATTGTTTTAACTTTTAATTACTGTTTTTTTTTCTAGCTATTCAACACGTTTACATTGTTTTGTGTTACCACACCTTCATAATTGAGCGTAGTTGAAAGCGAAAAAACAATTCGATGGGATAAATTTTTTGCTTATCGATATTAGCTTTCTTTCTACTTTGAAAATAATTTTAAATATCTACATAATGAGTAAACTTCTAAGGATTTCAAAAGAAAAGGGACAATTTTATATCTATACTAATGAAAATAGGCAGCATCAATTGGAACAAACTTAAACAGAAAATTCACATTTGTAGCGTATTATTTTCAATTTTCGTTTTTATTAAAATATTAGCGGGGTTGCCCGAGTTTGTCGAGGTGGTGTAGTAAGGAACCCCGAAAAAAAAAAAGTGGTAGTAGCGGTGGGTGGGGGAATCAAAACAACAGTAGACAGTTTGGGTGGAGAGAGGTGTTAAAAAAGTGGTAGTAGGCAGGCAGGCTCGAACCCGTAATGCGAAGGAGGAAAAAAAAAGTGTAAAAAAAAAAAACAAAACAAAAACAAACAAAAACAAAAACGTAACGTTTTAGCTGATGCGTCCATGGCAAAACCAGAAGTCGCGAGCGTTGAAATTAAGGCTAGTCAATCCAACGGACACGATGACTTGCGAAAATGTCGACGAAAAAAGCGACCCCACCTTGTAGAAAACTGCCCAGTTGAGGGTGAAGAAATTTATGTTTTTGGCCAATTTTTTGGTATTTGTCGTCCGAAGGATCGAGCTTCAAAATGATATCGATCTCCTCAGGATCCGTCGCGTGTGTCGAAAGTTTTTCGGCGGACATGCAAACACACACACACATACACACATTTTGCCTTTTATATATTAAAATAGTATACATATTTTGCTGGTCCTGGATATGACCTTAAACTATATCCAGTGTTAAGGCCCGAGCTTGCGGGCTTTAGGGAGTGTGGGCCACCCTTTAATTACCATTGCTCCCAGGTCCACTCTGACCTGGAGTGGTAGTACCTGTTAGGGTCTCAACTATGGGTTAAATAGAAACTGATTTGAAAACAACAAATATATTCTATTAAAAATTTTTTCTTAAATCTTTGGATTCGGCATTAAATAACTCGAAAAGGGTTGATATGCCGTAAAACAAAAACAACCAACCAACCAACCAACCAACCAACCAACCATATTTTGCTATTACAAGTCACCCAACATGGTATTTATTAGTTTTAAAAAAAAGGCTCTATCCCAAATTAGCTAAAATAGTTTCTTTCCTTATCAGTATCATCACCAATGAAACAATTTGTCATGTTATTATAGATAATATTGGCATAAAAATAATAAAAGAAAGATTGCTAGTCTTCCTCTACTCTATTCTTATTTCCATGGAAGGCGAACGACTAAAATTTAATCTGAGGTTCCTCTATGCAAGACACTCACAACAAGAACTCATCGATCTTCCATAACTGGATCGAACTCTCACTTATTTCTCAACGTGTCTAGTATCAAATGAAATTTCTATAAATAATATCTGTGGACATCATTACCACAAGATTGCTGCTTGGAAGACTACAACATAGTCGTTTTCAAATTTAAGGTTGATAAATACTTTGTCATAAACCGTCCCATAAGTAATTAGAATTTGTTCATTCCACTCGTCATTTTTAGTACTCCCATAATAATCATCATTCAACTGAAAATATATACACCTCATTATCCCCGATTAATCTTTATCCTTGATAAGTAAAGACTCGTCAGTAAACAGGAAGATAAATAAATAAAAGTAAATACAATGTTCACAAATCATTATCATGAGTAGCATCTTCTGCTTCCGGTGCGGAATACGAACCCACGTGACCTATTTTTCGAAATTCCTTTCGATCCAGTGCAAGTTGGCTGATGGATGCCCAACTATTGAGAGGTCTAATCAAAAACATTTTCTTTCCACCTTTTTCCTTGTCTTTCCTCTGCCTCTTTAGCCTTCTAATATACCCTCAAAGTATAACTTTGACAGACCAGCAGTTGATTGTTTGATATGGCCAAAACCTTTAAGGGTTTTACTTTTGTTTTTATCAAATAGGGGAGGTAGGGAAGTAGTTTGACGGAGAGTGATTTTTTTTTATCAGACAATGAAACGCATTACATAAATTTGAAACACGTCAATGCGTTTGGCTAGTTATTTAGTCCATATGATACAATCAAGGTCATATACAACTATTGGAAGGAGATAAATTAAATAAACTTTAACTTTAACAGTTATCGGCACCCTTTTTGATTTTAGAATGGTGTTGTTTTTGGAAATGCTTACAAAAAACTAGTGTTATTTAGTGTTATCCCTAGATACAAAATTGTATCAAGCTATGAATGTTTCCATACGCGCAATCGGTGATGTTTTACAGCAAAATAGTAATGGACATAAGTTTTCATCATTTTCAACACTCCCATAATAGTCATCATTTAACTGAAAATCTATACATCTTGGTATCCTCGAGGGGCCTCTGGCCTTCATAAGTGGAGATCCATCAGTAAACAAAAATAAGACAGCAAATACTGTTTTATCTAGTGTTTCTCCCAGATACAAAGTTGTGTCTAGCTAAAACGCTTCGATACGCACAATTGGTGATGTCTTACAGCAAAATATTAATGGACACAGGCTTTCTCGTGATTTTCTTCTCAAATAAATTGACAGGGAAAGAATCTCGACGCAGTACATTTGGTCGAGAGCAATATGCATTATGCGCAACGGTGCGACAAATTTCAGCCATTTGCTGGAAGATCGACTTTCCATGTATTGACGAAACGCAAGCCACTGGCCACCGCATTCCAAACAAAACGGATAAACACTCGAGAAATAAGACATTTGGGTTTTCTCTTTGCAATTTACCTTGGACATCCGCCACGTGACAAATGAACACAATACGCCGGACATCCGTAGCATTACTGGCTTCACGTCTCACCCGGCCACAGACGTTAGAACACTGGCAGCAGCAGTGCAACAGGAAGAAACAAAACTGTAGCGATACCCGTAGTTAAACACGGCATCTTTGAAACTGGAAATTCTCAGGATCTAACACCAGCATGGAACTAGTTTATGAAAATTCAAACAAACAACCATATCGATTCGTTTCCAGGAAATTAAAGTTGTAGGCTTCTGTTTTAGAAAATTTTTATCCTAGAATGTTTATATCAGAAAAATATGTCTGTCATGAGTCCAAAATCGATGTAAGCACTGAGCACAAATGTTTGTCTCATGTCAAACAGCAAAAGTACAGAGAACCAAACACGCGCATATTAGCGATGTTTTCCAACGAGACTAGATATCCATTCACATACGCATCAACATCAACATCACGGATTCGCAGTCAACTAGTAATGATTACGCATATATACTTGCGTATATTGACTGTTTGTATAGGAACACACCGATTTTTCGTTGGATAACCGAAGTTAAGCAACGTTGAGCCAGGTCAGTAACAGATGCGTGACCATTTGGGAATACAAGGCGATGTATATAGGAAAACTTGGACACCTCCCTGCAAGTACCTAACGTTATCTTCTTCTCTGGGCGGGATATACATATGATTGGTAACCGATTGTGAATTTAATATTTTTTTGTTTAAGGCGACTGTCGTGTCTATATTAACTGTTTATGTTGTCTATATTGACTGCGTTACCGTGATTCTGATATGAGATATAAAAAGTGACAGGATCATATGAATCCTATTTCTAAGGCCGAAGTAAGCCGATTGGTAAATCTCTCAGCCAAAACTACGGACCAATGATAACATTTCAAGAGCACTCTATTCAATCACACTAACTTTCACGGTTCTACACAGTAATAACTGTGGAAAAGTTCCTGGCTTTAGAAAGTGTATTTTGACGACAGTAGCGTCTTTAAATAGTGCCAAGAACAACGTTAACAATTAAGTTTCACATCTGACATCCTCACTGTAATCTCTGAACGTATATACCATTCACTGGACAAAGCGGGGGATGGCAGAGCGGTAGCTCTAGATATATCTAAGGCGTTTGACAGGGTATGGCACAAGGGTCTCCTCAGGAAAATTAGATCATACGGTATCACTGGTAGAATACTTAACATAATCAAACCCTTCTTAGATAAGAGAAAAATCCAGGTTGTCCTCGACGGTCGTACATCTAAACAGTGTGATATAAAGGCGGGAGTGCCTCAGGGGTCTATCCTTGGACCTCTATTGTTCCTAATATTTATTAATGACCTCCCCGACAAAACACCTCTGAGATGGGTATATATGCTGATGACACCACGCTCTATAACAGGCATGACAGGAAAACAAATGAACACATAACTAAAGAAATGGCAAACACACTAGAGGATGACCTCCAATCTGTAGTGGAATGGGGACAAAAGTGGTTGGTCACATTCAATGCTGCCAAGACTAAACTGGTTTCCTTCAACAATTACAAGAAACCTTCTCTGCCACCAATAGCAATGTCCAGTGACTCCCTGTCTGAGAGTACATCTTTCAAACTGCTTGGCCTAACGTTCACAGGAAACATAAGTTGGAACAATTATATTGAAAACATTGCCAGGGCCGCTGCGAAAAAGTAGGCTCTCTCTACCGTGCTAGAAAACTACTGACACCTGAAAGTATCCTGTACCTCTATAAGGCCACCATTCGCCCATGTATGGAGTATTGTTGTCACATTTGGGCTGGTGCATCTGCTGCTAGTCTCTCGCTCCTAGACAAGGTTCAAAAGAGAGTCGCCAATCTGATAGGCCCTGAACTGGCATCTAAGCTTCAGCCTCTGTCCCATCGACGAAACGTTGCATCCCTCTGCGTGTTCTACAAGTATTTTAATGGTGAATATTATGACGAACTGTAGACACTTGTGCCCCCACGACGTAGACACCCTCGACAAACCCGACAGACAGCTAAATCCCACCCCCACACAGTAGAGATCCCTAGATGTAAAATATCTTTCTACTCCAGTAGTTTCTTCCCCAGAACCGCTAGACTCTGGAATTCCATTCCAGGTCCCTGCTTCCCTAACTGTACTGACATGCAGAAGTTCAAGTGTTACGTGAACCGACATCTTGCTGCCCAAATCCCAACATAGTGCCCCAGTAGTTGCTGCCACTGATAGTAGCCCCCTACACCAAAGTGGCAATGTGCCTTGTTTGGGGTGAAAATGTAATAATATATATATATATATATATATATATATATATATATATATATATATATATATATATATATAAACGTAGCTTAATGGGCGAATGAAAAAGATGAACAAAAACATGAATGTTATGAATAAGTCATCAGTTAACAAGTCTTAATATAACGACATTATTTTGTTAATGAAAGCGAGTAAACATGGGTTAGGGAATAGAATATATTTATATCTCAACAATTTTACTGAAATGTAAATAATTCTTTGAAAGGCGAAAATTTGTTGAGAAGTTTTAAAGTTCTTAGAAAAGAATTAGATACACGGCCCAGAACGTTCGTTTCAAAGTTCTGTTGTGTGCATGTATGTATGTGTGTACGTGTGTGTATATGTGTGTATTCATCCTATGGGTGTCTTAGTTGTCGTTGAAGAGTTAACAACCGTTTTAAAGGAAGTAAAGTGTGGAGAAATTCGATCACTGTTTCTTGAATGCGCGTTGTAGATGTTAAAAGTCGAAATACGTCACAAGTGTCACCCGATCAAAACTCTGGTTTCATTAACCAAGTTGTTTTTATAAGTTTGATTAATTTGCCACAGACCTGCTATATTTTGTGTTTAAAGCGATTTTCATTGGTTGAAAATTATTGAGTTAACACGTTACTATGAAAACCCCAACTGGGTTTCGGAAGTGAAGAGAAACACGCATCGAAACGAACCAGATAAAGAAAAAGGATGCTTATTCAAGCTATTGTTTTTTTTTGTTCGTTCGATTCTCATCTCAATGTGAAAATCCGACGCCCAACCCCGTTCTAGAGCAACTGACGTTATTAGTGACTCTCTTTTCGAGAAGAAATAAAGAAGTGAAAAAGAAAAGAAGAGAAAACAGTTAGTCGAACAAAGAAAGAAAGAAAAAAGAAAGAAAGCGAAGATGTATCTTATATAAGCTCGATAACTTTCCTATGTTTGTTCGTCTCAACAAAGGTTCACTTTGATATTAGATAATGGTCAGCAACCTATTTATTATTACTTTAAGCTATAAACACATATGAAATTTTCAGCAGCACAACTGGACTATGCTACAGCACTGATACTTCCGGGATAACCAGTAATTAGAACACGCATCGAAGTCTCAGATATGAGGTCATAGTTCGATAAAGCCAAACTTAACAGGATATATGTGCTATATATGCTATACCACCATTGTGTATGCATATCGACAAACATCTTATAAAAATATATACCTCACAGTTTGCACACATTAAGGTACGCATTAGTACACGACCAAAAAGGGGGAAAGGCACAACAGCCTTCATTCAAAGTCACATATACTGTGGTAAAACGAGACACAGAATCTCTGTAGTCGTACGAGACATTAAGAAAATATCTCTGGGCACATTTGACATTAACTAGCAGAAGCAAACTGGCTTTATAGACAGGTTGAAACCAGCTTGCATAGACACAACGCAAAATCCACAGCTACCAAGAAAATAACCGAATTAAATAAACATGTACAGAGAATACAAAATAAATAAAACAATACATTACCATCAACAAGAACATCCGATCAAAACCATGACAATGTCCAGACGCCGGGAATGGTGGCCGAATGAAATGCAGTTATCACAAACTATGTCGTTTCGACAGACAATGAGAAGTGGTATGTAATGATCGCTGACAAGTAACACAAAATAGATTTAAAGGAAACAATATATATATATATATATATATATATATATATATATACATATATATATATATATATATACATATATATATATGTATATATATACACACATATATATATACATATATATATACATATATATATACATATATATATACATATATACATATATATATATATATATTTATATGCAACATTGTGTATGCATATCGTTCGTGTATGTATGTGTGTACGTCTATGTATGTGTAAGGACCCACTGATTCTCGTTAGGTAACCGAAGTTAATATATACACAGACGGAAAACAAAGTCCGCACTTGTAATTTTCTCAAAAACTGCAAATTTAAGCTAAATTTAATGTAACTGTTTAAACAAACTATACCTCATTTGATTGGCCTTTTATTCTTCTATAATTTTACCTGTTCATATTTGACTTTTAATTGAAATATTCTAGTGATCACGTCAATTAAAAAAAAAATATTTCAAATTGAGAAGTCAAAATATTGAGCCTGGTAAATAGCAGATGGGTGACCATTTGGGAATACCAAGCCTTGTATGTAGGAGGATGTAGACACCTCTATACAAGAAATGCAATAACATAACTTCGTCATATTCCCTGATGGGGACTTCTTGTGAATTTGATATCCCCATAAAACTTCCTTCTCTGACAGGGCCCGGTTCAACCCGCCTAAGTTGAGTGCCACTTCGTGTGACTTTTTGGTAATTCGCTATCATTTCATATATATTTCTCATTCAGTCAATAATATTGACCTTCTGTACAGAGTTAGAGGGGTTTTTTTTTTAGACACTCCAATTTGGGTAGAATAATAAATTTTAGGGAAAGCATTTTAGTGAAAAATGTTTTGGGTGTGTGTAGTTAAATGTGAGAAATATTTATAAAGTAGCTGGACCAGGAATTAAAAATATTTAATCCACAAATATATTTTGATAAAGTTGATATTTGCATGGATAGCGCAATAGTTTTTTTTCTTTTTTTTGTGACAAAAATGACATGCAGCTCATTTGAGTTTACTAACATTTCTATGAATGTAGCGTCCATTGTATTTTAAATATATAACTGATTCATATGAGATAAAGTAAAAAGTATTCATAAATAAACAGAAAGTAATAGTATACTACATACTTCAATACAAACAATTGTATTACATTATAAGAGTTGATCTTTCTTTTATTTACTAATAAAGCCCAGTACAAATTTGCGACAAAGTCAGCACTATGGAAAATTATTATTTAAATGTAACTTTAGGACATTAATGCAGCATTAATACAACAGGAACACAACAAACTAGTTAATATTTAGTAGCATAGCCCTTCTGCAATTTGCCTCACACCAAAACTGAACCTCCACCATTTTGCAGCGTTGAAACTGAGCACCCAGGATTAAATTCTTCGTCTTTCCTCCGACGGAAGTACTGCCTACCATCACTGCCTAGCCTATTGAACTTGCTTTCGTCACTAAAAAGCATTTTTGACCAATATGCGAAGTCATGATCTTCATTGCATCTGACGAAGTCCAGACGACGCTTTCTGTTCTTTACAGAAATCACTGGCATGCGTCTTGCAATATATCCTTGCAAATGAAATTCCTTTACTCTATTCTTGATAGTAGAAAGAGAGCACTTTTTACAAGATTGCACTGTTGTTGGATGTGAGGAGCCGTTTCAAATCTGTTTCTTAGGCCGTTGATCTTGATAGCATTGTCTTCCCTGTTAGAAGTAACTATAGTACAATCAGATTTAGAGGCATCACGAACACTGTCGGTATTTTTGGTGCTTTTGCCCAATCTTTTGTACCGTTTTCTCATCACATTTCAATCTGCGGCCGATTTCTCGATTGGATAAACCAGAAAGGTGGAGATTAATGAGCCCCTGAGGATCACTAAGAGAAAGTCGTGGCATATGAAACGTTCGTTTATTTCTTGTAGAAATTGATTCCGGAATCTGCAAATAGTCAGGTATCAGCCAATCAAAATGGGCATAATTTGAGAAGGACGAATTTATTATTTTGGAATTGGAAAATGGAAGATTAAATAAATGTGATGCATGTAATAATCAATTAATGGCGGTGAAAGCACAATATCGTAGGAAAATATAGAATTTGATCCGGTCTCAACTGGTGGCGATGGGAGCACTATTGAGAGAGAAAAATAGGAACTTCTTCCTATGTAGATGTGACGATTGTGATGGTGATGCTCATCGGATGTAATGTAGCATTTCATTATCATGAGTAAATGTGGCAGAAATAGTGCTCGTAAGCTACATAAGATACTGGCTGTCAGGGTAGATTTAGTGAATTTGTATGTAGCATTTGTTGTTGCAAACCTACGGTACTTTACTCCAGAAGGGAATTTCTGCAATTAAAACATTCTCTATATATAAAGCTGAACGTCTGTGTGTGTGACTGGCCACGAATAGGCTCCTATATGGTTGACTATTGTAGAAAACTGATCACATATAATGATAGAAGATGTATCGAGACACAGGAATGGGTATGTTTGATTTGGCATAACGATGATTCATTAAAATTGTGGGGTCTTCGTACGCGCCAGGTCCACAAAGTATGGAAATAAAAAATTAAAAAAAAAAAAAACGTTTACAAGTGTTTTTGATATAGATGTACAAAATAATACTTTGCTAAGTATGTTTTAACTTAAATAGGGATGGTATAATAAAATTGTGGGATCTGCGTTCGCACCTGGCCGCCATAGAATGGAAATAGACACAAACTTTAATAAAGACTTTTCATATCTATCTTCGTAAGTATACTTTGATAATTATGTTTCAGTTTGAAGAAATATGGCATAATAAAATTATGGGGTGTTTGTTCGTGCCTGACCTCCATAGAATGGAAATATGTCACAAAGTTTAACAAGGTTTTTTAATATAGATCCACAGAATATTGTGATAAGTGTTTCAGTGTGAACAGGTATAATATAATAAATTATGGGGTTTATCTATGTTATTTTTACTTTCATCATATTTTGCTTTGGTTTTGATACCCCCAAATTCGAAGCTATCTCTTTACAACCCTTCCTTTTCATAACCTACCATACTTTCATAAATCAGAGTCCATTTTCTGTAGGCAGTTTTTGAACCCAGTCAACGACGGGTACTTTCGCTAGTATATATATATATATATATATATATATATATATATATATATATATATATATATATATATGTGTGTGTGTGTGTGTGTGTGTGTGTGTGTGTGTGTGTGTAAATTTAGTGGGAGGAAAACCCAGCAGAATGTTCGATTATAACGAAAATAAAAAGAGTGTAATATGTATAACAGAGGATCAGAACAACATCGGTACTGTCAGTTTTAAGTCCTAACAAACAGGACTTGTAATAGATTTTCATTCACCGGACTCTCGTCAGACCTTCTTTTCTAACATTATATTATAGGTCCACTTTGTCAGAATTTGAAACCGACGGTCCAACGTTGTTCTAATCTTTTGTAATTATATATATATATATATATATATATATATATATATATATATATATATATATATATATATATATATATATTAGTGAATCGATGGAAATCTTATAAACTTGCCGAATAAGTCGAGTGACCAAGAAGTCACTAAGAGATCAGCGAGGGACGTTTACCTTGAACATATTCCTTAATTTTGATGGTACCTTAATGGAACTTAAACAGATTATGACGAAGACAATGGGGATATGTTAAAACCAAATGAGAAAGAAAATTAACATCTTTTAAAATGGTTTCCAATTTTAGTTTATCAAATCTATTTACAAGATATTATTTTTCATAAATAAATTCTTTTTGTTTAAGGTTTGCTAACAAATCTCTATTATTTCCATCCCATTATGTTAAAATGCCATTAAGGTATCATAAAAAAGAATCTAAGTTAAAAAGTCTCTCACTGACTTCTTGATCACCATGTATAGTTATATTAAATCCAACAATCGTTCAAATACTTATATTTACGTTTGGCTTCAAGAAGTCAAGTTAACAATAATTAAAAGTGCGAAATTTGGAAAACAAACAAAACATTTTCAAAAAATGGTATTTACTGACATTTTGTGTCAATTTCAACTAAAAGCAATATATACTTAACGCATGTCAGAAGTACTTAAATATTACCGCAATATTACCCCCCCCCAAAAAAAAAAACACTAGTTTTCGATCTTTAAGAAATCGTCGCCATATTTCTTTGGTAACACGTGACATAATAACCATGGGAAGTAACTTATAGCTTTATTGTATATTATAACATGAAAAAAAAAGCATGAAATAGAAATTCCATTTAACACAAGACAAACCGCGAACAGTTAAGTTTTGAACACGTACATCAAACCCGTTGCCAAAGTCGCTGGAAAAACGGTGGGATCTTTGTATCGATACAGTAGATATCTCACTGCTGATGCAATTCTCTTCCTATATAAGAGCCAAGTACGTCTAAGGATGGAGTACAGTTGCCACATCTGGGCAGGAGCTGCTAGAAAGACCTTATCCTGCCTTGATAAAGTTCAAAATAGACTTCGAAGCCTAGTAGGGGATGCCCTTTTCTCTTCCCTGCAACCTCTTTCTCACCGAAAAGACGTTCGAGCCTGTCGCTGCTCCATCGTTATTTCCTTGGCAAGTGCTCGTCTGAGTTCCAATCCATGGTTCCCCTCGTCAAACTTTCACGAGAAACACTCTAGTATTGATAGTGGTTTCGGCCAGACAAGTGTTTTTCGTAAAAGTTTAGCGATGGGGGCGGGGGACCATAGGGGAACCATAAGTTCAGCTGAGCACTTGCCATGAAAATAGCGATAAAGCCGAGACAGGCTCGCAACGTCTCTTCTGTGGGAAAGAGGTTGCAGGGAAGAGAAAAGGGCATGCCCCACTCAGTTACGAAGTCTATTTTGAACTCTATCAAGGCAGAATAAGCAGCTCCTGCCCAAATGTGGCAACAGTACTCCATATTTTTATAAAGTATTTTTTATAAAGTATTTTTATAAACTTGTTTTTATAAATTATTTGGGCAAACTTGATATTCGTAGGTTGAATAGAAATGGCCGCCCAAAGCTGACGTCACTTAGGAATTAAAAATGTGAAATTCACATACATGAAACGAAATACGTTTTAAAGACCACATGAAATCAGTGGCATCTATTTCATTTTAAGATAATTTTCATTATTTTATTCAAATTTTTGTTAAATGAATACATCTTGCGGTAAAAAAAGTTCGGAAAAGTAAAGACTGTGTTTTTTTCGTCTAGTAAAATGTATTTCGAGCCTCGAGCCTACCTGCTTACTACCACTTTTTTTTGCTCACCACATACTCCCAAATACCCGGGCAACGCCGGACACCCAGGGTAGTATAAATATAAATAAAATAAATAAACGCAAACTGTTTCCATGCCTGACGAAGATCTAAGTTGATTTAAAATTGTTAAATGTATGCATTGACTTCTTAATTTAAAAATTCCATTTTTTGGTTGTGTACGCTTTAAGCGTTCTAAATCTTTGCTATAAAATTATTTAATTCTCTATGATTATTGAGTTTATATTTAAATTATTATAATCTAAATATCAATTCACTTTCGGTGTCACAAATAATCATCATTATTGAAAACATTAATTAATGAGAACCGAATTACCTCCCTTTATAGTCGCTCGTTATCAATTACAAATCATTAAACTCTTTTTCTCTCCAAGAATTCTCAAAACAAACAAACAAAAAACATGGTTAGTTTACGGTTTCAAATTTTTTTATAATTAAAAAAATGAGAGAAGAGAGTAAGTTTTTTTTTCTTATTATAGATTCTTTTTATAGTTGTAGTGATATCAGCATTATTTCCGACGTGGAAAGATTATTCCCTTTTGGCGTAGGAATAAATACGGAAACAACGGTGATTTGGGGCTGAACAACATGGCTTAACTAACACGTCAAAAACTCACCCTGACAAGAAACCGAAAACTAACAACACGAAAATCTGTACAAAAAATAACGGAAAAAGTGTCTAATGCCAGTAATACAGACCGCCAAAGTAATTAATATTTCGTCTTTTTTTAATTCGCCTCGTGTGTTTTTCTTGTATCAACGCCATCTTGGATTCTTTTTTTGCTGTCTTAACTCAACCGTATTTATCATGATTTCTAACACTAGTATCCCGTCGTTTGACTAGAATTCTACAAATCTGATAAAAACTATTTTAATTGTTTTAACAAAGATTGGGATTTTATTTCATATACACTCGTGAGAAAAAAATGGGCCAAATAAATTTTATACATTTTATTGCACTAAAAGCTATATTAAACAAAGAACAATTGAACAAGGAAACTTTAACGAGACTAATAATACAGAACAAGACATTTACTTTAATAAATGCTTCAGATTAAATCGCATTCTCTTTTGATTTATTTAAAAGATCAATCATTGTAGACATGCTCTTAACCAAAGTGAAACACTGTGAAGAGAAGATGCTATTCCATTCGCTTTGCACAGCTTCGCACAGTTTGTCATTGTTCTCAAAAGTTCTTCCAGCTAATGCACGAGATATTATGGACCAAATATTCTCGATTGGGTTTAAATCGGGGCTTTGACCTGGCCCAAATTTCACATCAATTGAATTGCCAGAAAACCATTTTTTGTGACTTTAGCAGTGTGTGCAGAGGGCATTATCATGTTGAAAAATAATGTTCTGGGATATTCCCACCTTCTGGATACTTGGTAACAGTCCTGTTTCTAATATTCGAATGTATTCCTTTGCATTGATTGACTTCTCACATCTAATAAGTTCTCCAACCCCTGCTGCAGTAAAAGTTCCCCATACCATTATCCCTCCATCCCCGTGTTTTAATGTCATTTTTATGCCACTTGTCGAAAATCTTTCTCTGTTCTTCGATTGCACCGTTCGGGAGCATCAGGAACATTACCAACAAGACAAAATCTTGGTTCATCGAACTAGAAGACATTCCTGAACCAGTCTGTACCTTTCTTGCCATAACACGAGAAAAATATATTTCTATCATTGATATTTTTAGATAAAAATGGCTTCTTTGCACCCCTTTTAGAAGAAAATCTCATTTCTTTCATTCGTCTAGATATTGTATATCTAGAAAGAGAATTTCCAACCCCTGTTTTGAATTCTTTGCTATGATAAACATAAGTTTTATTTCGATCCTTAAAAACAGTTAATTTAAGTATGTGGTCGTCCTTCAAAGTGAATAATCTAGGGCGACCAGATCCAGATTTCCCTTTTACCGAGCGTTCGACTTCGAACCTTTGATCAATTCGCTTCACTACAGAAAGAGATGTTTTCACATTTTCTTTTCTTAAAATATCAAAAAATCTGCTTGTAAGTCATTTTGGACTGCCTTAATCCTGCAATTCGTTTTTTTATATCCTTGCCAAGATGCGGTCTTACCATTTTTAGGATTAATTTTTCCACTTATTATTATACGCTATAATAATAATGATCTACAAAATAGAAATTTTCGGTTAAAATTAACAAAAATTAATGGAAAAACGTGCACAGTATTCAAATTTGGGAAAGAGGATGGAACAACTTTCTCTTCTGCCTCTTTCTCACACTCTTTATCTTCTCTCTCTCTCTAACCCTGTTTCTCTTCTCTCTATATTAGCACTTATCAAGGCCAATAGGCAACTCGAGGATCAACTCGATGATGAGAGTTCAAACGTGCACAGTATTCAAATTTGGGAAAGAGGATGGAACAACTTTCTCTTCTGCCTCTCTCTCACACTCTTTATCTTCTCTCTCTCACCCTGTTTCTCTTCTCTCTATATTAGCACTTATCAAGGCCAATAGGCAACTCGAGCATCAACTCGACGATGAGAGTTCAAACGTGCACAGTATTCAAATTTGGGAAAGAGGATGGAACAACTGTCTCTTCTGCCTCTCTCTCACACTCTTTATCTTCTCTCTCTCACCCTGTTTCTCTTCTCTCTATATTAGCACTTATCAAGGCCAATAGGCAACCCGAGGATCAACTCGACGATGAGAGTTCAAACGTGCACAGTATTCAAATTTGGGAAAGAGGATGGAACAACTTTCTCTTCTGCCTCTCTCTCACACTCTTTATCTTCTCTCTCTCTCACCCTGTTTCTCTTCTCTCTATATTAGCACTTATCAAGGCCAATAGGCAACTCGAGGATCAACTCGACGATGAGAGTTCAAACGTGCACAGTATTCAAATTTGGGAAAGAGGATGGAACAACTTTCTCTTCTGCCTCTCTCTCACACTCTTTATCTTCTCTTTCTCTCTACCCCTGTTTCTCTTCTCTCTATATTAGCACTTATCAAGGCCAATAGGCAACTCGAGGATCACCTCGACGATGAGAGTTCAAACGTGCACAGTATTCAAATTTGGGAAAGAGGGGCGAACAACTTTCTCTTCTGCCTCTCTCTCACACTCTTTATCTTCTCTCTCTCTCTCACCCTGAAAGATTCCTCTCCCCTAAGAATAAAACATATGTTCAATATCTGCTTTTGTTTTTTCATTGTTTATACGGTCCCGGGCAACGCCGGGTAGCCCTGCTCATGAGTGTATATAAAAGGCAAAATGTGTGTGCGTTTGTATGTCTCGCAAAACCGTTCTACAAAGGCGACGGATTTGCGCCAGATCGGTATCATTTTAAAGCTCGAACCTTCCGACGACAAATATCGAAAAATTGGCTAAAAACATCCATTCCTTCCCCTCAATCAGACCCTTTTCTACAGGGAGGTGTGGGGAAAAAATCGGTCCTTCATGACAAGATAGCTTCTACGTCTCTTGCATTCATTTATATATAAAAACTGGCCAACATTTGCCCACGTGTTCATGGAGCAATGTTTGAAGTGACAGCGTCGTTATCTAAAGATTGCAGGTTCGATCTGAGATATCCGATAAATTTTTTTCGATTTTTAATATTTTAATATTGAAACAGGATTATTTATGCCGTTTTTTCGCTTTTCGCTGTTATTTTTTGCTTTTGTTTTTCCGAACACGATCATTTTTTTGGGTTTTCGTTTTTCCGAACACGTTCATTTTTTTGTTTTTGTTTTTCCGAATACGTTCATTTTTTTATTTTTGTTTTTCCGAACACGTTCATCTTTTGTTTTTTTGTTTTTCCGAATACGTTCATTTTTTATTTTTGTTTTTCCGAACACGTTCATTTTTTTATTTTTGTTTTTCCGAACACGTTCATTTTTTTGTTTTTTGTTTTTCCGAAGACGTTCATTTTTTTTTGTTTTTATTTTTCCGAACACGTTCATTTTTTTTTGTTTTTCCTAACATGATTATTTTTTTGTTTTTCTTATTCCGAACACGTTCATTTTTTAGTTTTTGTTTTTCCGAACACGTTCATTTTTTTTTTGTTTTTGTTTTTCCGAACATGTTTATTTTTTTTTTGTTTTTCTTTTTCCGACCACGTCCAGTTTTTTGGTTTTTGTTTTTCCGAACACGTTCATTTTTTTGGTTTTTGTTTTTCCTAACACGTTTATTTTATTTTTGTTTTTTGTTTTTCCGACCACGTGTAGGGGACTAGGATATATAAATACCCCAATCCCGTTACAAAAGAATAATGAAACGAATGGAATTGAAGGAAACAAAGACTCAAGTAATGGATAAGATAAACGTCGTTTATTTGCTGCTGAAAGAAATGCGCATTTTAGTTATAACATGTCCGCGCGTATGTAACCAATGTCCGTTGCAGGACTGGTGTTGTAGCAAGAAAAGGAAATGTGTTTTCATCTAAAGTTTGGGTCACTATTGTTTGTTCGCGCGTGGGAAGAGAAATAAATGTAGTAGGAAAATTGAGAATGGTAGTCCAGCGTGTAGACAAAGAGTGGATATTAGAGTTGTCATCAGTTAGTAGTCAGCTACGCGAAGGTGTTCTTAGTGACCAGTAGCAGATGGAGAGAGAAAGAGGGAGAATGTATACATACAGTCATTAGCTCGTGCCCCATACATAGTAGGAAGTGGGCGTGAGGTACGCGTGCGCGCGCGCCGAAACGGTGGCGGCTTGTTAGCCCAACCTCTCTCGTTGAGAGTTGGCCCTAAAAAGAGGATTAGAAACAGCTTGTCTCCATGTTTTATACTCGCTTCTGGAGTGTCTTTTGCGCATGTGTATTTCCTTAGAAAGCGGAAGGTACGTTGTCCATGTGTGTGTTTGTGTTCGCGTGTGTGAGTACATGTGTATACGTAAGCGTGTGTGTATATATACGTGAATGTGAGTGTATGTACGCGAACGTGAATATGTGTACATGTGTGGACGTGGACGCGTATGTTTGTGTGCGCGTATGTATATGACAGCTTGAAATATGAATGTGTGTTTTGTGTGAGACTTGAAAAAGGCTCGTACACACGTTCATTTTTTTTGTTTTTGTTTTTCCGACCCCGTTCATTTTTTTGTTTTTCTTTTTATGAACACGTTCATTTTTTTTTGTTTTTTTTTTGTTTTTCCGAATACGTTCATTTTTTTGTTTTTGTTTTTCTGAACACGTTCATTTTTTTTTATTTTTCCGAACACGTTCATTTTTTGTTTTTTGTTTTTCCGAACACGTTCATTTTTTGTTTTTCGTTTTTCCGAATACGTTCATTTTTTTATTTTTGTTTTTCTGAACACGTTCATTTTTTATTTTTTGTTTTTCCAAACACGTTCATTTTTTTGTTTTTGTTTTTCCGAACACGGTCATTTTTTTTTTTTTTTTTTTTCTGAACACGTTCATTTTTTTGTTTTTGTTTTTCCGAAGACGTTCATTTTTTTATTTTTGTTTTCCGAACACGTTCATTTTTTTGGTTTTTGTTTTTCCAAACACGTTCATTTTTGTTGTTTTTTGTTTTACCGAACACGTTCATTTTTTTGTTTTTGTTTTTCCGAACACGCTCATTTTTTTTGTTTTTCCGAACACGTTCATTTTTTTTTTTTTTTGCTTTTCCGAACACGTTCATTTTTTTTGTTTTTCCTAACATGATTATTTTTTTTGTTTTTCTTATTCCGAACACGTTCATTTTTTAGTTTTTGTTTTTCCGAACACGTTCATTTTTTTTGTTTTTGTTTTTCCGAACGCGGTCATTTTTTTTTTTTTGTTTTTCCTAACACGTTTATTTTTTTTGTTTTTCTTTTTCCTAATACGTTTATTTTTTTTTTGTTTTTTTTTCCGACCACGTCCAGTTTTTTGGTTTTTTTTTTCCCAACACGTTCAGTTTTTTGGTTTTTGTTTTTCCTAACATGTTTATTTTATTTTTGGTTTTTGTTTTTCCGACCACGTTCATTTGTTTTGTTTTTGTTTTTCCGAACACGTTCATTTTTTTTGTTTTTGTTCTTCCGACACCGTTCATTTTTTTGTTTTTCTTTTTCTGAACACGTTCATTTTTTTGTTTTTGTTTTTCCGAACACGTTCAATTTTTTTGTTTTTGTTTTTCCGAACATGTTCATTTTTTTGTTTTTCTTTTTCCGAACACGTTCATTTTTTTGTTTTTCTTTTTCTGAACACGTTCATTTTTTTTTGTTTTTCTTTTTCCGAACACGTTCATTTTTTGGTTTTTGTTTTTCCGATTTTTTAAAAGAAGTTTTACGTTTGTTTGCCCGTTTTTTTTGTTTGTTTTGGTTTTTCCGATTTTTTAAAAGAAGTTTAAACAGGTTATTACCTCACTTATTCTTTACACACACACCTCCAAATACCCGGGCAACGCCGGGTATCCCCGCTAGTCTATATATATATAAAAGGCAAAATGTGTGTGTGTCTGTGTTTGTGTGTGTGAGGTTATATGTCTCGCAAAAATCTTTCCACACAGGCCACGGATTTTCGCCAGATCGGTATCATTTTGAATCTCGAACGACAAATATCGAAAAACTGGCTAAAAACATTCATTCCTTCACCCTCAACTGGACCCTTTTCTGCAGGGTGTGGTAACAAAAACACAGTTCCTTCATTTTCTATCCTACTGTTTTTTTAAACGTTTAATTTCGTCACTTCTCACTTCTCTGTTGGCGTCGGGGTAACGTGTCAGACTGTATTTGCGCCTTAGCCTCGAGCCATCGGGTTCCTCCCTACCCAAACTTTTTTTTTTTTATTAACACCTCCAAACACCCAGGAAACGTATTTTTTTAAATTTTATAATAGGGTTATTACTTCGTTTATTCTTTAGTTTACCCTCGCCTACACACACACCTCTAAACACGTCTTAAGATTGCAGGTTCGATCCGAGGTATCAGAATTTTTTTTTTCGTTATTGGAACAGAGTTATTGATGCCATTTTGTTCTGCTTTTCGCTGTTTTTTTTTTTTTTTTCCAACACATTCATTTTTTTCCTTTTTTATGTCCGTTCGCTGTTTTTTTTTTTTTGTTTTTTGTTTTCTCGATTTTTTAAGAAGTTTAACATCGTTTTTTTATAATATTTACACAGGGTTATCACTTCGTTTATTCTTTAGTCCCCCCTACACACACATCCAAACACCCGGCCAACGCCGGGCACCCCCGCTAGTTATTAATAAAATAAAAACAGAGCAACAAAAAATTATCATCATAAACCTACGGCGAATTTTAGAGTAAATCGTCTAAAATTAATGTCATATAGACAGAAATCTGACGAGTCATTAGATGAATTTGTCAACAAATGTACGAGCAAAAATGGGTGGACAAAAATGGGGAACATAGTTTTGAAAGCCGATTTATCATAATTTTTTGTAGGTTTCCGACTACTTTTTGATTGTATTTGAAAGATTAATGACTAAAGTTAATTTCCAAAAGGAAAAAAAATATTTGTACACGTGAAAAAAAAAAAAAGTTATGAAAATGTTTTCACGGTGAGCTACCCAATTCAGGTAAATTTTGAAGTTAAATAAATTCATTGTAAAAATCCTTTAAAAGATAAATATTAGTTTTCTGGGTCTATTTCAAAGATAATTAGTAAAGTAAATTCCTAAGATATTGAATTAAATTAAAAAAAACACCTTGTTTGTACAAAACATAAATTAATTAGCCCAAAAAACTGAGTGATTTTGCCGTTCAAAAAACGCAACAAACTAAAATTTTGTAAAGACGAAAATTACGAAGGCCCAAAATTTCAGGTAGTCGAAAGACTGAAAATGAGGTCACGTAATTAAAAGGGAGGAAGTTCTTTTTTTTTCCCAGTCGCGCATCCGTACATTTCTTTTCTGAACGTTTGTATTCATTTTTGCATTTTTTAATTTAATTATTTTTCTATGTTCCTGTTTTTAAATTAATTTTTTTTAATTATTGTTCAATATTATATATAAAAAATATATTACGCCAAAAGTTTCACATTCTTGCGAGCAAGGAAATTATTAAAATCTTGCTTATAAAAATTATGCGAAACCCGTAATTTAAAAAAAAAAGTAGAAATATTTTTTGCAATTATAATTTTTGTGTGTGAAAATATTAAATAAGCAATGCTTAATTCAATGGTAATATCGGTAGTTCGAGAAATTCATTTTTCTTCGAGTTATATAGAATTCATTAATACGGATTTAGGGCTTTTTTCGTAATGTTCCTATAAAAATTATTTTATTTTTATTGTTACAAATTACGATGCTTTATTCATATATAAAAAAAAGCAAAAATAAATTCTTACGTTTTTTATTTACTACTGAAAACTATAACTTTAGTAAAGATATTTTTTGTTTAAACAAAATAATACATTTCCACTAAGATTTAAATAAAACTAATTAGTTCATTATATTCCGCGACCATTATTTGATAAATACTGAGAATTTTATTAAAATTGGTTAATTTCCTGATTTTTTGGTGATTTCTTAAGTAAAGGGAGGGGTCAAAATGCTTATACATTTTGAGCATCGGCATTCATTTTGCCCGTATCTAACAAATGTAAACAAATCACGTAGAAATGACAGAATTAGAGCAACAACAAAGAATAATAGAACTTATTATTGCCGGCACGCCAATTATAGCTTTCCAGGAAGATTTATTAAAAATATAGCATCTTAACTGGATGAAACCCTTAACATTGGTAAAATGTAAGAAGCTTTTAAGACCCATTTAGAAGAACCCATTGAGCAAGGTTCTTTTGGGGGACGGCTACTACAAAGCGAGACATGATGGGGTATGTAAGTACCTCCACTGGACCATCTGTAAAAAAATTAAACATCCAGTGTAGCAGCAAGTCATGGGAACATCAACCTGAAAGAACAGTTGGAAATGACTTATATATCATACATTACGACCATGTAATCCCTACAGTCACCTACATTGAAAATGCTGCTGTGAAACCTGACATAGCTATGTGGAATAAGTCAGAGAGAGTTGCAACCTTGGTTCAAGTGAGTGTTCCTAATGATGGAGATCTGAACAGAGCTGAAAAGGAGAAACAGACCAAATATCAAGGTCTCATGTCTGATATGAAAAGAAACGGGAATCTTAGGTGGATATCAATCATACCAGTTATTATAGGTGCCACAGGGCTTATGAAGAAGAACCTGAAGTCCTACCTAACCAATATTCCTGGTGAACTAAGTGCAAAAGAGATACAGACAATTGCACTTAAGGGAACAACGAGGACACTAAAAAGAGCTATCGCTTGGTTTCAATAAAAAGCAGGACAATGTTGGCAGCTGGTTTGTCTGCCCCATACCCAACATTACAATCTTCAAAGGAAGAAATTAAAAAAAAATCTATAAAATCAAGCAATTGTCTCAATTGTGATAAAAGCCACATTTTCACCGTGAAGCTTGTCGAGTAGTTGGATCAAAATGTGACGCATGTGGAAAGCCAACCACCGGGCAGCAGTTTGTTTATCAAACAGCAAATCACAACAGGTCTAAGTCACGAAGCAGAGAGAACAAAGAACTATGTCACAACATCAACGACAGTAAAGCAGGAATCAACATAAGAAATGGCAACCTATCCGAACTGATACATTGTATAAGACACACGCACTAGAAGAACAAGTCTATATATAATTATTATAAATACAATAAGAGGAATAATTATTTTACATTTTAATATTTAGATTATATTTTGTAGGCATTTACATTTATAGTGAGGTTTATTATCTGTTTGCAGTGCTTGTAGGTCAACCGGAAGAAATAGATATAGACCGGAAGTCGTCATTTTATTTTGCTGATTTTCTGGGGTCCTTTAAATCTAATTGATCCAAATTAATTGTCATAAACGAATCTGTTATTAAAAAAAAAGAAGAAAGTAACTAAAGCATTTTCAATATTCATAAGAAAAAATCGGATAATTTCCTATTATATGATTGTTTTGTTTTGTTTTACGGCATATCAATCACTTTTGGGTCATTTAATGCCGAAACAATACTTGTAATATGTTAGATGTTGTTTAGTTGTTTTAGGTCTTTTTGTGGAATCTTTTGTTATATTTTGTTGTATATTTTAATCTCTTTCAGGAATTCAATAATTTTTTTCTGAGTCGATTTTGTTAAATATCTCCCTTAGACTATTCTCTTGGTAATGCTTCATTTAGGCCTATTTAAAGTCCACATAGTCCGATGTACTGTGTAGGGCTCCTGACACTTTATGTAAATAGGCATCTCTTTTAGTAGATGTGAATGGGCGACATAAGTGTGACCTATTTGTAGTCTAGTCATTACTACCTCTTCTTTTCTTGACATTTTTTGTATCTCTTATTCCGATGTTTGGTGTTACTGTGCATGAGTTCCAATGTTCTTGCCATTTTCTTTTTATATAAATATTTATTTTGGGTTTTAGGTTTGTACAAGGGATTTTCCCCGTTGTATGGTTTTGCTGAGGTGACTCTTTTGCAGCGTTATCCACTTTTTCGTTCATATAGATGCCGATGTGGTTTGGAATCCAGCAGAAGATTATACATTTATTCATTGTTATGGTGTTTATTTCATTTAGGAGATTTGCCATTTTTTTTTCTTTCAGTTATAGGAATACCGATAGAAAATCTGTAAGAATGAGATATTTTTGATGGTTATCAGCCGTCATTGTATCTAGCACCAAGTCAGTGGCAGGCACCTCTGCACTAAACATAGAAGACTTGTCATCAACAAGTAGCACCACACACGCAGATAACGAGACACTTACATCTGGGCAGGAGCTGCTAGAAAGGACTTATCCTGCCTTGATAGAGTTCAAAATAGACTTCGTAACTTAGTAGGAGATGCCCTGTTCTCTCCCCTGCAGCTTCTTTCTCACAGAAGAGATGTTTCTCTGCTTTATCTTTATTTTCATGGCAAGTGCTCGTCTGAGCTCCAATTTTTGCCCCCCCCCTCGCCAAACTTTCACGAGAAACATTCGTCTAGCTGAAAACACTCTTTATCTGTGCCTAAACCTAAACGCAGATTCCATGAACAAAGCTTCTTTCTTAGAACTGCACACTTGTGGAACTGTCTTCTGTTTGCCTGCTTTCCAGCTGACTACAATATGGTTATAAGCAAGTTCTTGATGAGCCGTTCCATATAAGTTAACAAATTTACTAAATTTCCATTACTAACGATTACTATATTGTCCAATTTCTACTGTAACCCTTATCCTTGCTACTTGTTTGTGACCTTTCGTTTCCAAAGGTTCTGGGCAGAATGTGTCGTAGGTACGTGTGCCGTATCTGAAATAATAAGCCTAATAAAATGAAGAGGAGTGCTGTGTTTGTTAATATTCGGCAGTGAATATCTTCTGTGCTGTGATTGATTAAAAGAAACTGTTTATTTGAGATTTTGCCATATCGAGAGCTAATACGTCTAAAACAACATTTACTGCCGCTGCTTTCAACACTGTTATCTTTAAAGGTCACTAAATAGAGGTCAATATTTTGGCTTTAACTAATATACACCATGAACGGTTACATACAGCAGAGCAATAAGCTACGTAATTCAAATGTATTCAAAACATACTCAGCCACGTCGCAATCTTTAGATAAACTTGCACACTACCTGACCTTTGGCCATCGGGTTAGGGCTAGGACAACAGAATATTCTCATCACAATTTTGACACCCGAGTATACATCTGACACAGTTAGACACAGTTAATCAACCGAGAACCACAACATTGTATGCAAAAACATATAAGATATCAACGGATTTATAGTCGAGAGTCAAAACAAAGAAAATAATATTCTGTTGTCATAGTCCTAGTAACTACACATTGGGAGTACCCACGACAACATGACAAAGGACACCAAGTTTCGGTTTTCCTTTTTAAAACGCTCAATTTTTAGCTGTTAACAGTGTCATTAGCGAAACGCCCAATTGTTTTTGAAACGAAAAGACAAGTGTATTTCCAGGAGGTCAATTATGTTAGTAACACGTGGACATGATTGGAAAGGAGAGGCTGCTCAAAACAGTGTTGTTGACACCATTTT
This sequence comes from Euprymna scolopes, assembly GCF_053919585.1. Classification (NCBI taxonomy): domain Eukaryota; kingdom Metazoa; phylum Mollusca; class Cephalopoda; order Sepiida; family Sepiolidae; genus Euprymna; species Euprymna scolopes. Next base: position 90,943,533 of record NC_136492.1, read on the forward strand.
TTTTTTCAAATGTAAATAGTAATTTCTTTTGATTTTATTTCAGAGGGTGGCGACTAAAATATACCCGTGTACATATTGGGTAAATATCTTTGTTTTTGATCTGAGAACAGTTCAAATTGTTATATTTAGTCGCGGTTACCGGATGTCAACCTAAAAAGAAAACAATACTTTTTATAGTCATTGGTGATGTTTTTTTTTTAGCCATCAGTCGGGGATGGGAAATTCCATCGGCAATAAAGCTAACAGAGTCTAGAACATTGTTGAGAAGGTGACAGAGAAACTGTTTAATTTTCTATTTTTGAGCGATTATCGAGACTCCAAAGATATGACCCTCTTATGCTCGCCATTTCTCTTGTTCTCATGTAACACTAGACACTACTTGTTTTTCAAACTAAATGAATTGTATTAAATAAGCTCCAATATTAATAACTTATCCAGGTAGGTAGAAGAGTAACTTATTTTGCCCTTGATAACATTTATTAGTTGTACATTTGTTTTTCTTTGTACGTTTCTGAATTTTTGAAATGAGAATTGGTTGCTTGTATTATTTGGATGCTTCGGGCTACTGTTCTCATCTTTAGTGCGATTTTCACAACGTTTCAGTCGATGTAACCTCCAACCTTCTTCAGGTGTATCTGTCGAACTCGGGAATAAAACAGGCTTAAGGCTCTTATAGTTCGTACTAGAACTGTCATCAAGGAACCGTGGCGCAGTGGTTAGAGTACTTTATAAAACTAAATTGTAAAAATAATATTCTCCTGAAGGTTGGAAGTTCAATACTCAGTGTTGGCGACCGAAAGATACAATTGCGAATTACCTAGAACCTCTCTCCAGTCATGGCTGACGGAACGAGAGCATGCTACTCCTGTGAAATAAATAAAAAGTTCCATACGAAATTGCGTCCAAATTCTCGAGTTCAACAGAAACATTCCCGAGTTCAACAAGATACACCCGGAGAAGATCGGAGGCTACATCGACTGAAACGTTGTGAAAATGAAACTCAAGATGAAAATCTAAATAATACGGATTTGATTTTTTTACCATTTTTTTTAGTTTTGTTGTCTATAAACTGCGTCTAAATATATGCAAGTTAAGAATTCGTATAAAGAGATGCGTCTTTAATGTTAAAAGTCCTATTATTAACGTTGCCAACTAAGATTTAAAAAGCATCCGCTACATCAGGGAAAAGAAATCTCCAGAAAATCGCTAAATTTTTAAGTTTTGCAGTCTGAAATTTTCAAAAACCGTTAATTCGAAACAAAAAAATAAAAATCTTCCAAAAAGAAAAACACTATATTTTAACTTCCTACTGAACATAAAAAAATATTATGAATATACAAAATATTCCGTGTTTTGCCACTATATATTTTTTAAATTACATTGAAGCGGTTAGCTCCCAATAAGTCTTCCAAATTTTATCAGCTCATTTTATCTGTTTTTCCAGAGGGTATATTTTGTTTTTCAAGAAGCAAATCATAAAATCAAATTGTGTTTATAGCAAACTTCCATTGAAATATATTACAAATTAAACATCATAATAATGGCGTACCTAAATTGTGAATATTGTCGAATAAATTCTCCGTAAATATGAGAAGAATTAATATTTGCAAAATAAAAATTTAATACGAAATCCGCAACACGCAGTCACCATATTTATACGTGAATTAATTGATAGATTTTAGAACAATTCTGAAGAGGAGATTGGAAAGGGTGGGTAAAAATAGCATAAGGGTATAAATGGGTAAAATAGCGCAAGATAAAAATCTTTGAGAATATACATAACATCAAAACATTAAGAAGTTTGTCAATTTAAAAATTAATTATATCGAAATTTAAAAGCAAATGAAGACCCTTAAATATCTACCTTCAAAAACGAGATTCTGCTTTTTTAGACGATTACCTGTGAATATTCTGAAAAACTATTTTAGAATTTAAAGTGAGGGATTATTTTTCATATAATTTTTTTTATTAAAATGATCCCTCATTTCAGGAAAATTCGTACGTTTTGGGGCACGTAACTAATCTTCAATGTATGTTTAACCCCGTCTGACTCGCAATGTAAAACCACAGAAAATCATCTTAAAAAGTAAAACATGCAAAATTTATCTCCCATAGCAACAAAATGCTTAACAATCTTGAATCCTAATCCGATAAAAAAATATGGATGCTTAACAATCTTGAATCCTAATCCGATAAAGAAATATGGATGTTTAACAATCTTGAATCCTAATCCGATAAAAAAATATGGATGCTTAACAATCTTGAATCCTAATCCGATAAAAAAATATGGATGCTTAACAATCTTGAATCCTAATCCGATAAAAAAATATGGATGCTTAACAATCTTGAATCCTAGTCCGATAAAAAAATATGAGTATGAGTATAATTTTACATTAAATTGAGCAGTAAAACATGCAAAATTTATCTCCCATAGCAACAAAATGCTTAACAATCTTGAATCCTAATCCGATAAAAAATATGGATGCTTAACAATCTTGAATCCTAATCCGATAAAAAAATATGGATGCTTAACAATCTTGAATCCTAATCCGATAAAAAAATATGGATGCTTAACAATCTTGAATCCTAATCCGATAAAAAAATATGGATGCTTAACAATCTTGAATCCTAATCCGATAAAAAAATATGGATGCTTAACAATCTTGAATCCTAATCCGATAAAAAAATATGGATGCTTAACAATCTTGAATCCTAATCCGATAAAAAAATATGGATGCTTAACAATCTTGAATCCTAATCCGATAAAAAAATATGGATGCTTAACAATCTTGAATCCTAATCCGATAAAAAAATATGGATGCTTAACAATCTTGAATCCTAATCCGATAAAAAAATATGGATGCTTAACAATCTTGAATCCTAATCCGATAAAAAAATATGGATGCTTAACAATCTTGAATCCTAATCCGATAAAAAAATATGGATGCTTAACAATCTTGAATCCTAATCCGATAAAAAAATATGGATGCTTAACAATCTTGAATCCTAATCCGATAAAAAAATATGGATGTTTAACAATCTTGAATCCTAATCCGATAAAAAAATATGGATGCTTAACAATCTTGAATCCTAATCCGATAAAAAAATATGGATGCTTAACAATCTTGAATCCTAATCCGATAAAAAAATATGGATGCTTAACAATCTTAAATCCTAGTCCGATAAAAAAATATGAGTATGAGTATAATTTTACATTAAATTGAGCAGTAAAACATGCAAAATTTATCTCCCATAGCAACAAAATGCTTAACAATCTTGAATCCTAATCCGATAAAAAATATGGATGCTTAACAATCTTGAATCCTAATCCGATAAAAAAATATGGGTGTCATTTTACATTAAATTGAGCAGTAAAACATGCAAAATTTATCTCCCATAGCAACAAAATGCTTAACAATCTTGAATCCTAATCCGATAAAACAATATGGATGCTTAACAATCTTGAATCCTAATCCGATAAAACAATATGGGTGTCATTTTCCATTAAATTGAACAGTAAAACATGCAAAATTTATCTCCCATAGCAACAAAATGCTTAACAATCTTGAATCCTAATCCGATAAAACAATATGGGTGTCATTTTACATTAAATTGAACAGTAAAACATGCAAAATTTATCTCCCATAGCAACAAAATGCTTAACAATCTTGAATCCTAATCCGATAAAACAATATGGGTGTCATTTTACATTAAACTGAGCAGCACTTTTCCTGACCACCGCCATTCACAACCGTGTATCTACTTTGAATATTAAAAAAATAATACGATTTAAATAGTTGCCATTTTTAGAATATATTTTTATTTTAAGTTTATTTGCATTAATTTTTTGTTTACTTTTCCAAATAAAATTAACGTTAAAGTGTAGTATCTGTTCTGATACTATACTTTATCTTTTCTGTCCTTGTTCAATGAATGAGAAATACTTTAAGATTGAGGATTAAAAAAATTTGGTTCAATTCAGAGTGCCTCTTTTGGGGGTGGCGGGGTCTTCACTACATTAAAAACCGACCTTGTGTCTAACTTTGCGATCGTAGGAAGAAAATTAAATAATTTTTTTCTCACATGTGGAAAACTTTCTTTCTGTTTTTTATGTTTGCTCAAAAATAAACGCAATAAACTTCGCTTAGGTGTTAACATATGCTGCGTCTTAGAAAAGGTGGTTCACGTTGGCAATTAAATGTAATAATAAACGTTGAAAAATTAGTAAAAATAAGTAAAATCATGAATGGTGGCTCCTTGGAGTGCAAGTAAGTAGGAACAACACAGTCATTCATTAAAGTGTAGAATAATTAATAGTCGACAAATTGTAATCTATAAAAAAATCAACAAATACCTCATACCAAAATTTTATACCCGCAGAAATTGTATTTACGTTATTTTTATTTAATTTCTTTTAGTTATCTTTATAATAAATAATTCATTGCTTGTCGCTTAACAGTGGAGGAGTTTACGTTTGAAAATAGTATAAAAAATCTATGGTAACCACTTTCTAAATTTACGACTCGATTAGTTGTAGAATAAGTAACTTGTTTACAATTTTTCAGGAATTAAACCTCCATACCCGTTAAGCGATAAGCGGCTATTTGTTTAATTATCTACCGACGTGTGTATTTTTAACGTGCTAAAACTAAGTTTTTTCTAATTTCCAAATATATTGTTCAAAGTGTTTTTTTTTACACACTAAATAAACATAATAACGCTGGCTAATCTCTTAGCACTGTATTGTAAACATCAACGTTAGATTTGCAATTTTAGCGACTGGTAAGTTGTTACACCTTTAGTTTTAAATTGCGTTGAATTAGAATAAATATCTCTATTAGGAATGTTGCACACGTTATCCATGGAATTCACGTTACAGCTATTTGAAGACCAAACAAGTCGCTTTTTCTTTCAACCAAAATTTAGTAAACTTTGATGCATAATTTTGATGCGTATCCAAGGATAGATCTATGATATATATTATGATATATATAGCTTTCATTATATATATATATATATATATATATATATATATATATATATATATATATTATATATTATATATATATATATGTATATATATATATATAACCTCGTCTTCCACTTCAAATGGACCCACGAGGCTCATCTCCATATATAATATTTTGATTGCAGACCAAAGTATCGTAGGTTTGCAACAACAGATGCCGCATAAAAATGTATTATGTCCACAATATTAGTCACTCTTTTATATAACTTTAGAGCAACATTTTAGACGTATTTAGTCGTTATAAAAAAATTCTACATTGTATCATAGGAGCACCACTATCACAATCTCCCTATCTTTAGTGGAAGTAGTTACTACTCTTCCCTTTAAATCATACCGCCACTAGTCAACACCAGGAACTAATATGCACATTATAAATATACCACCCTGCCTACCTTTGTAACTGGCTCATAAACTCATACACAAACCATTATATTTTCCTTTTCCCGTTACAAAAATAATACTTTCTCCCTTATACAGTTCCAGCAATTCTCATTGATTGCGAATTGACAAATCGCTTATTCGGGAATACACATCTTCTTTAATAAACAAACACGTTATACCTTAACAAACATGACCATTCTCTCTATACCTTGCAATCACTTTAACCTAAAACAAACCAATTGTTTTTGTTTTCCTTTTTTTCCTAAATAAATACTCTGTTTACTGTATTAATGTTTATTAAATTTTTTTCTGCATAAAACAAACATGCATACAAGCACGAACTTGGAGGTTTTCCAGAACAGCGAGAATATGGAAGCAAATATACACGGAGATAGATAGATAGATAGATAGATAGATAGGGAGAGAGAGACTGACAGAGAGAGAGAGAGAGAGAGAGAGAGAGAGAGAGAGAGAGAGAGAGAGAGGAGCGTTGTCATTATCGAAGCAAGTATTCATGGAGAGAGAAAGAGAGAAAGAGAGAGAGAGGAAGATAGAGAGGAAGATAGAGAGCGAGAAAGAGGGAGATAGAGAAGATAGAGAGGGAGAGAAATGATCCGTGCTCATTTTTTGTATTAATTTTATTTGGTTCGACAAGTCATTCATGCCTCCTGGTACGTTTTAAAGGCGAGTTTTTCGAAGGCCCGCAACGTCTATAGTTCAACGTGGGCCAGGCGACTAAAGTGTTTCATGGTAACATGCAGGTATAATTGGCAATGATCCTTTGGGAATGGAGAATTATAGATTTATTCTGCCTTATTGTTTGGTGGTACAAGATCCGTAGAAAATATCTGTAGATAGACGTTCTCTTTTATAAAGTAAAATCCGATTGTTTAAAATGAATGTTACTCTGGATGTTATTTCGAACAGAATCGGAATTTACCTTCAATGTGAATTTCTTCAACCAATTTGGAATCTAATAACATCATCCCATTCTATTCAAGGATTACCATTCCATTCGGATCCCAAATCTCATAGCCATTTTTGTTTCAACCCTTATTTTCTTTATCCATGTCCCTTAAAAAGATTTAATCTTTAATATATTTTCTATGTATGTGCCGGATAGCAAAATTATATCAAATCAGATTAGATTTTGCTAATGATTTTTCTCTGAGGAGATGAGGCTACATCGAAAATCCATGGATTAAGGAAATTACTTTGAATTATATTCTTTGTTCAAATACCTTTTTGTTTTGAAAAATTATATTTTTCTAAGTGAAATTTAAATATAAAAAACTATCTTGGGTTAAGCATATTGGGAAGTGATATACAAACTGCCATTAGCGTATTAAGCGATGTTCTTTGTGTAAATAAATTGAGCATAGGCATTTGGATAATGTAAAACCATTGTTAATTCACTACCCGCATTGCAGCAGCCGAATAGCGTAATGGTTAGAAGCTCAGAGTTTCGATCCTGGCTTCAGATAGTTGCTTGTCTAGCCGTAATGATGAGCTGTGATACAGCGAAACAGTACTGCATGTGGATGACTATATATATATATATATATATATATATATATATATATATATATATATATATATATATATAATTTACATGTATTGTGTTCTTACTGTGGAGGATCTGTGTCGTAATATCCGAAAAGAAATTTTCCAAATATGTTGTATGTTTCTGATATGATTTGATAACAATGAAAAAATAAAGTCCGATCAAATAGTTTCCTTAATTTCCATGGCATAACTTCGAGGATACAGTTTTCCTTCATGTTCACTTCAAACAAGGTATATCGCCACTTGGACGCAAATGAATACTATTTAGGACCGTGGAAAACTAAGTCTTAGATAAGATTTGTTCCTATCCGTTGGTTGTCATGCAGAGACTAACGTATGTTCTTGCTTAGTTTATAGCAAAGTGAATATAAACATTTCTGTTCTTGCCTACTGAAATATTATAAAATATGTCCATATCACGTTGAACTGGCCATACGCTTTTCATTTGTTAGGTTGAACGCAACTTACAAGTAATATATAATAAATAAAAATGATAGATTTGTTATTGTTAAGTTGGTCCCACTTTGAAAGTAATATATATTATATAAAATTATTTTGTCGGATTTTCCGAGAATGTCAGTGATAGCAATTAATCTGATGAATCAATATTCGATTCTGACTAGCCAATTGATCTTTTTCTTTCACTTGAACTAGGTTTTCTTTTTAATACAAAGTCTATTTCGCTTATGTTTCTTTCAAATAATACTTATTCCCGTTAGAAACTTTTTTCGTATGAAAACATGTTTCATTAATCGCCTTCAGTTTTTCAGCCGCTTACGTTCTTAATAAAAACATCTATTTTGTTTGCTTGAGCTGTTAGGATTACGAAAACACTTACACCATTAATATAGACATAAATCATGTCATACTCTTTCACTTTTTCGAAAATAAAACATTTGACTTTCGAATGGCTTAAACATTTATTTGGTGTTTGTGAATTTGAAATAGTGAAAAAATATTGTCGACTTTAATAGTAGCCAGAGGCACGTTTTTCCTAGAATTAATAATTTTCTTATTCTTTTAGTAATTGTTCCTTACTAGCCTCATCTTTTGATTATGTATATTTATTGTTTGTCTTCTGTGAAGATGAATTAGTCCAGTTTCTGAAGGGGGTGAACAATATTTTTTCTGAATTTTTAATGTTAACTTCGGGGAATGACTACACAGTTGTAGTCGTGAGTAGGAAGAAACATGATTATGTTGCTTTTAAACGTGCTCCGGGGTTCTCTAGGGATTAACAAACCTTTACTTTTGGGGTGGGGCTCGAGGGAGTTTTTAATAAATTTATTATACTTATAATTTTGTTTATAATTTTATTTATAATTTTATTTATAATTTCTTTTTTTCTCACCTTCATATTCTTAGTTTGTCTCCGATTCTCCTCCCATTTTTATAGATCATCATATTTGAATAGATGGGACAACGTAATACACCTCCGGGTTATAAAAGACATCAACTTCCATATAACCTTATAAGCATCTTTCTGTTTTGAATTAGTGAACGACTTGTTTCTCAAACTTCACAGTTGCTATGTCACTCTTAATTTCGAAAGAGAATTTACGTTCGTCTGTCATGGCATTGAAAAACATCTCCATCGGTCTGTCAAACTGAAGTTTGAAATAGCATTTTCGTCGGTTTATCAAATTTGAGTTTGAAATAGAATTTTATTAGTCTATACCGTTTAAATACGAAATAGCGTTTGCCATTGACCTATTACACAAGGAATCTGCGGAACAAAATGCCAACAACAGATTCAGACTGATGAAAATCCAGGAATATCTTAATTCATACGAATTGCGATTTTCTCTTTTACGTCTTGGCAATTTGATAATCTTTACTTTCTAGTCATGTTATAAGGTTTCTTTCGTTATATTTCCTGTTACCATATTTAAACTATGGGAATAATAATTAGAAGCAGCGCACACAAAACATATTAAGGAACTGCTAACTATCGTCAAACAAAGAAAACTTTGATGGTATGGGTATGTAATAAGAATCAGTGGTCTATCGAAAGTAATTCTCTAGGAAACCGTGAAGAATGGAAGACAAAGAATGGAAGGCAGAGAAGGAGATAAATGGACATAGTGGAGTGGACAAGAGAGAGAGAGAGAGAGAGAGAGAGAGAGAGAGAGAGAGAGAGAGAAAGAGAGAGAGACAGAGACAGACAGACAGATACAGAGAGAGACAGAGATTTGCAACGGTACAGGCTCTTGCTCATGACTGACAGAAAGGGAGACAACTGATGTAAGATCCAGCAATACAGCGCTCTCACGAACCTGGAGGATTAAGGAACTCGTAATCGTAATGGTGACAGTGGCTTGGTTTTATTTTGTATCCTCGTACTAAAAATATAATTATGATAAATTAATGTAGAATTTGACAGCAATATCATATTTTCATCGGATGCGTCCAAGTCAGCTTCGTCAATACAGAGAGTTCTTGGCAGCACTGCCTTAATTTCATTGTTTGCAACCGTAATTAAAATACTGTAACATATATTTTTTTATAATTTCGCTTTTATTAGCAACGATATATGTTCACATGTTTTGTACCAAGCCTGCCTATTTCTGAAAAGAATACTTTCGTAGCCCCATGTATGCACTCTTCAATTTTTATGTTGTAACCATTTTCTTCAAATATTGTACACAACAGTGAATTTTAAAAGAATATTTGTTTTGCTTTAACAATTTTAAATAAATATGTTTGGTTTGTTATTTGAAAAATGATGATCTAATATAAAAATCATTATTAACAGAAAAAGAACGGGTCAAGTTCTTTATAGTTGTGACGCGTATGTTTGGGCAGAGCACTGGAGGCCGCCAGAGCACCATTACAATCTCATCAACGTGGCTAGCACAGTGAAATTCAACCCCATAGACAAAGTGCGTTGAGTTAATACCCTAATAATTAAGAATCGTATTTAATTGAAAGTATTAAATTAATTATAGTGCTGATACTGATAGCGTTGATCCTAAACAGAGGCTATTCATTACTTCTCTAGTATATATATATATATATATATATATATATATATATATATATATATATATATATATATATATATATATACATACTAGAAGAAGTACCCATCGTTGACTGGGTTCAAAAACAGTCTACAGAAAATGCACTGTGATTGATGAAAGTATGATAGGTTACGAAAAGAGGGTGTGTTGTGCAAAGAGATAGGTTTTGATACTCAAAAATTTTACCCTAAGCAAAATATGATAAAAGTAAAGATAATTTTCGCGAAATTATATTTTTTTTTATATCAATTTTGTTTCCATTCGTAGCCAAAAGTGACCAACAAAATGATGTTTCCTTGCAAAGAGAAAATGTTATATATATAATAATATAAATATACAAGAAATAAATGTTACCATAGTCAATAAAAGTTACTTTTATGGTAAAAAAGTTCATTGGTTTGTATTTTTAAGTAGTTTGTAAGAAAAATAATTTTTTTTAAAATTCACAAACCGGTTTTAAAAAAATCAAAATGGCAGCGACTTTGAAATGGAGAGCCCCGTTTTCAATTTGAAGGAGGAGCACCTGAGCATTCTGTGTTACCAATTTAAGAGAGTTCCGTTAACGTAAGGAACATTTATAAACATATTTAAATTTTTTCCGTTATTTTGTGCTTGAGGAATATTCGATTATGGCGTGTGTAGTTTATATAAAAATCAATTTAAGTAGTTATCGCCTCAAATTTCGTTTTGATTTCGGTTCGCTGAAATTATTTCAAGTAAAGAGCATTAAAAACTATTTCAAAACAAAAAAAATCATGAACTGAACTTTTATTGACTATGGTAACATTTATTTCTTGTATATTTTCTGGTAGTCGTTTGTTGGCTTTTTTGCTAAACGCTCTTCCTAAATAATATCGACGAAATATCGAAAAACAAAGAAACAAAAACAGTTTTGAAAAATAATGAAGCTTTACTTACTTTAGTAAAATAATCCGAAACAGCAAAATGGGATATTAAAAAAGTAAACACGTAATTACTTTAGGTTTTTAAAGCAAAGAATCGATATAAATATGAATAAGAAGAAAATGGCGTCCTTTTCAAGCAGAACAGCTTCGTTTCAGTCTTACAGTATTGAACGGTGTAGTATTGCGCCGTCGGATTCAGGGTTGTACTATTGTAATATAAAGAACACTCAGAAAGGGTTGTAATCAACTGAATTCCTTCTAGTACACTGACAAGATTAAACAGATATATAAATAAAGATAAAAAGGCTATGTAAATGTTTTTAAAAAGACACGTAATCACGTGAGCAGGATTTTTTCCCTACTTTTGACACGATAACAAGTAACGTTCTTTTTTTATTATTTATCTATTGATCTATTTTTGAAAGAGTGCCACGTGCAAACGGAGAAAGAAAAAAAAACAGAGTTATGCAAAATTTGTGTCGAGAATTGTCTAAAGTTCCGACTTTTTTTTGGGGGGGGGGCTTTTACTTTAATAAGAACGTGAATTTATGAGGCGAATTTATTTGACAGAATATGATTCAACTAAAAAAATAAACAAATGAAAGCTAACGTGAATTAAGATTAAAGTTAAAGTGTTATTTTGGACCATCACCCTTTTAAAGAATCTTGTTAAACTTTGTGACATATTTACATTCTATGGAGATAAGGCGCGAATGAACACCTAATAATTTTATTATACCATATTTCTTCAAACTGAAATATAATTATCAAAGTATATTTACGCAGATAGATATGAAAAAAGTTTGTGCCACTTTTCCATAGAGTACAGGCGCGAACGCAGACCCTACAATTTTATTATACCATTCCTATTTAAGTTGAAACATACTTATCAAAGTATACTTATGTACATCTATATCAAAAACCCTTGTAAACGTTTTTTTTTTTCATTTTTTATTTCCATACTTTGGGGGCCAGGCGCGAACGCAGACTCCACAATTTTTATGAACCACCGTACCTATTCCTGATTCTCAATACATCTTCTATCATTATATGTGATCAGTTTTTTAAAACAGTCAACCATATCGGAGCCTATTCGTGACCAAAGAGAGAGAGAGAGAGACACACACACACACACACACACACACACACACACACACACACACACACACACACACACACACACACACACACGTTCAGCTTTATATTATATATATAGATAATTTGAGGTTGCTATATTCCAAAGGTAGGGTAACCAATGAAATATAACGCGGTTTATACAAGAGTACTCAATACAGAAGTAGAGCAAGTTACATTTGAGATTTGTCTTTACATAAGCAGTAGTTTTCTGCTACACAGTTATGAGCATGTTTCGGTCTACTAGTATTTACTAACTAGAGACCTCATCAGGCAACAGCCCTCATTTTCGAAAATGGAATTCTAAATGAAGAGCAAAAATTAATCCTCAGCAAAGGAAGCCTTTTTTTCCTAACAGGTCATAAGGGTGAAGATTCAGCTTCGCGGAGAACAGGGTTGCATTTGGTACGAATTTATTAGTTTATTTATTTTCGTATTTGTTTATTTACTTATTTATCGGTGTCTTTATTCATTTTTATCTTGGTATTAGGGGTCAGGGTTTGTGGGTTGAGGGGATTAGGTTCTAAATCTAAAGCTATATAGATGTTATCTTCAACAAGCGAGAGGCTCCTTTGTCTGTAGTTCACCGCCTATCCGAGACTTTCGAGGGCCAGTGCGTCATAAACTTCCCCTTTTTTAAAAAAATTATTTTAATTTAATCTACTTATATCTGAGGAGAGGTTAGGAATTTATCCAGGTCTGTTGAATGTTGTTTGGGCTTCCAGTGAACGGTTGAAGGGAGGGAAGGGGGCTTAGAGGCTTAAATAAAGGAAGGAAGGTGGTAGGGGAGATGGAATGGGGAAGAAGAAAAAAGGAAAAAGGGGAAGACGGAGGGAAGAAGGAAAGGGAAAGAGAAGGTAGCATCATTTAATAGCTTTGTTTTATCTTACTTAAACAAAATCGGTTTCTTTTGGACCACCCCAATATTAATTTCTATTTCGTTTGTTCATTTAATGTTGATTTATTAATTTGTGTATTAGTAAATTTATTAAAGACTTTTCATAATGAATGTAATTGAAAAACTCAGGGTATATGTCATTTTAAAACTTATGATGGTTAAATTTAGTCATTTTTTAAAAACTACAGACAAAGGAGTGTGCGTGTGTGTGTGTGTGTGTGTGAGAGAGAGAGAAAGAGAGAAAGAGAGAGAGAGAGTAAAAGAATTCCCCCTTTTCTCTCACATAACTAACAATGACTGCTGTGCGAGCTTGGTAATCGAGAGAAGGAAAGAAAAAGGTCACGTGGACAATTTTACTTTGATTTCTTATTCTTTTTTGTTTAAACATTATTTATTTTTTTGTTGAACAGATCTTTTATGCATCTCCGTTTACTCTGTTAACAATTATTTATAATATATATTCATAACACGAACCAGAACAGGACGTGTCATTTTTCTATTCCTTTTCCTGCCTGTATTGTTATAGTTGATTATTGCTTCGCTGTCATTATGCTGGAATGGTGTTGATAATATCTTTTACAGCAATCTTATGTACAACAGTGATTCAACACAGATTACGTCGAGAACCGTTCTTTTGTACGGTAGAGGCGACGCACAAAGTAGCGAGAAGAATTGGTCATTTTGACCATAGAAACAACTAATAACAAGAATTGCTCAGTGGAGAGAATCTTGGGGCGTCATATCGCAAATGACCTGTGACCCGGATGAAACTAACACAACATTGACGTGTCACGAAGATCACTTTAGTGTCCGACGCCGGATACTAAAAGACTCTATAGCCGACTGAGTCCCAACGTTATGCTTAGTAAGACCCTGACCTAAAGGTTACAATTAATGTCTGTGAACTCTTGATATGATCCCAAGGGTTTAAAGGTTTATAATAGTTAAGAATGTCTTGCTATCTTCACTAAAAAGTGTTGTTAATCCTTCCATTAGGTATTGTTCCTTCTATCACAAATTATTGTTATCTCTACTGTGACACAACCAGCTACGATGGTTAGATATTACCTCAGAGGAGGTGCTAAGGAGAGCTGAAAATTGCTCCCAAAGGGGGCCAGCTAAAGATGAATTAGAGCCTTTTTATTTTAATGGCAGGTCCCAGATGAGAGCAGGTAACCTTGCCAGCTAAAGAGAGATAGATAGATATATATATAGATAGATAGATAGATAGAGAGAGAGAGAGAGAGAGAGAGAGAGAGAGAGAGAGAGAGAGATGGTGCGGTCGCCGATGTGAAATACATTTTTCCTTGTAACAGAAAAACCAAGTCGAAAATATGAAACAATTTTGCTGTTAAAGTGATTATTTGGAGATCACTAGCCCATTGTTTGGGCTAAAAATTTGATCCAGGGGTCAAGGGATGTATGGAGAAGGTGGCTGATTATCCAATCAGGACGAAGACAGATGACGGACTGGACGATATTGGTTAGATGGGAAACCCATGTCTGCTTCGACCTACACCAACCTTCATACATAAGGCACTGCAGAGCAAAGAAAATCAGTTTTTTTTTTTTTTTTAGCTTTGACCAATTGGTAAGCAAGAAATCAGTTGTTGAAAACAATACTATTGTTCATCGACTATTTTAACTACCAAAAAAGATTTCATTCTTTTTATTTTTTATTCTCCCGTGAAAAACTGTACATAATTTATTTTTATTTTCATTTTCTCGTGAATAATTGATTTCATACAAAAACTACAACCAGTCGGCGTCGATAATAATAATTGAAATTGAAGTGAAATTAAGGGAAGACAACCAAGTTGAATGATCTTTCTCAGCGATAGAAAGAAGAGAGAAAGGATCATCAACTGCTGCATTCAGTATCATATCAATCCTTCATGAAAGTAACTGAGACTGCGTCGCAGGACTTTGGTGGATGTTCGAGCCGAACCACCTAGGACTACACTTGTAACTGTGTGGACACTACGGTCTTCTTCGTATTTCATTTTAACCGAAGGGTTCAGGTCTACAATAAAATACTGTTATCCCCACAATAAAATATTATTATCCCTACCATAATCTATTCTTACTCCTGCTATAAAGTATTGCTTTACCTACCATAAAGTATTGTTATCCCTATAATAAAGTAACAGGACAGCACTACTATCAAAGGAAATGTATGACGCCTCCTTTCCTCCGCTAGTCTGTGGGAGACCCTTGGGCATGGTCAAGAACCCACTTAGCTCCATAATCAAGGTAACGTAATGTCATGCAAAGCAAATGACTGATGAATTTTGTAATACAAATACAAGCAAAAATAATTCTGTTCATGGTTTCGTATTTTGTTGTGCTGAGCAGAAGATGCCCCTGGATGCAATGGTCAGGACAATCGCCCAGTATGGATACTGCTTGGATAAAAAGAAACTGCAACCTACTGTTTATACAAATGCAAAGAAAGCTATGGCAATACATCAAACTCTTTATTCGAGAAACAGCATGGATATGGTTCTAAATCAGAACACTTCGCTCGGTAAGGATTACCATGATAGACAGTGGGGGAACCGGATCGGCATCAAACTACTCTCTGACAACCAGCAAAGAATAAGCGGAAACATTGTGTGTAGAAGAAACAGAGGACAACAGTGACAAACATACGTTGACAGTCTGAACACCTGGGCAACATCAAAAATGATGAGCAACAATGAGTTCATGAATGCCTCGAGGGAGAGAGATAGCGGGAGAGCAGGACACCATTTGAATGAATGAATAATAAAGTCTTTTTACTCCAACCAAAAAGTAACAATAATAGAGCAACAAGTTATACGGCAATATAAAATATAAAATGCTCCAGAGTCAATTTACTCGCTTGAACAATAGTGAAACAAAATATCATTGGAACAATTAAACATTTAGTACAGAGTTTCTCAAATTTCAGGTCACCATGGAGCCCCTGAGCAAGGCAAAGTTTTTTCACGAAACACTTAAAAGATAATTTCTAAAATAAATATAAAAAACATTAATTTCAAAATTTAACGTATACTTGTTCATTAATTGTTCCTGTTCATGATTTTACTATATTTTCGTGTTTACAGTAATTTTTTGTTTTTATTGCTAATTTATTTTTATTTACTTTTTGATGAACCACCCTAAAACTATTTGCACCTAGAGTTATGTAGGTATTTATTTGCTTCCCACGAAACAAAATGTGACACAAAGTCGTTTTTAATGTGCTCTTTAAAAGGGGCGTTCTGGAAGTAGACAAAAATAAAATTGCCTAAAAGTATAAAAGGGTTTCCCCCCTCCATTGACTAAGGACAAATTAATTAACTTGAAGGCAGCATCAAAACAGATACTACGCTCTGGTCCTGGCCTGTGCTTATTGGGAAACCCTGATTTAATACACTAAAAGAAACCAACATCTTTCGATTCAATTTATTCAATTTCATTAAGATTGTCACACATTGAAAAGGTCTGTCTGTGATCACTTTCATGTTTATGACACAAAAATAAGGCAGCATGATCGGCATGATATTTTATAAAGGTGTTCTACGCAAAAAGACGTTTACTTTTTATTCGTTACAACAAGATGTAACACAAGGTCGGAAGGTAAATTGAGCAAAGTCAGCGCTTCCAAAGGAGGAGAACCCTGGCCTTATAAAAATTACCTATGCGGCATTGTCAACAATACCCGATCGAACACCTCAGGCAGTAAGCCTTAAACATAATCCACCAGAAAGAGCGGAGGTAAAACCTAGGAGATTGGACCTCACAGAACTACCCAAAACGAAGGTCTCATCTTAACAGATAAAATGTCACTAAAATGGTCCAGTTTCTGCCGGATTAATTGCCGATATCGGATCCTTTATTAGTATGTAACCGCAATCGTCATATGATATTTTAACTCGTGCAGATTTCGTATTTATTATTATAGAGCCAATTCTCTATAGATTATTATATTGTACCTAATATATATATCAATGGCTTCAAAATTTAAAATAATAATAATAAAAAAATCATGTGATATCAGTTAGAATCAAAACCCACACATACAGCTCTCCTACATTATTCGTTAGGGTATGACCCAAATCCGTACGTATAAAATGTTGCAAAAATAACATTGTTTCACCTAAAAATCGTTACGTTTATTTTTAGTCGTTTTCAAATGAGTTGTTCTAGATAAATAAATAAAAAAATGTCGTAAATACTAAAAGAAAGGCGAACGAGGATTTAAAAAATGAATAAAATGATAAATAACAAATACATAAAATGTGTACAAATGTTCCTTTTCGAAAACGAAATTTCTCAGCCCCCACCTTTTTTATTCGGTGTGTGTCCTCCCCCATTAATGATGTGCTGGCATGAAGGAACTGAAACAAGTGTCTACAATTTGTCGGCAAGAGAACAACAAATTGTTCTTAACTGCTGCTGGACACGCCTTTCCTCAGACACTTTAAACCGGATGCACTTTCTTCCCACCTCTAAATACAACCATGGAGAAATGAAAAAAAAACAACGATAATTTATCACATAACAAAATTCATTTGATGTATGACAAAGAAATACCCGCCTTAATATCCGCCCTAATTTGTGATCCTAAAAACACAAGTCCACTACTCCGCCCGCCTTCAGTTTTTTTCTAACTTAAAAGAACTACACATACATATATTTAGGAGACAGGCTAGAATGTTCCGAAAATAAAGCCTCCTATTATTAACTCAATAAGTTGAAGAGCTACGAAGACGAGAGTAGTATCATTAAAACGAGCAAGCATTTGTTCTTCAGAATTTATTTTTCTACATAGTCACCACCATTCATAATACAATTTTGCCAGTGATGAACGACGGTTGTGCAATAGGCGTCCGGAGCGCGATTTGTCATACGAGGGTTGTAAAGCTTCCTATATATATATATATATATATATATATATATATATATATATATATATATGTTTTTATTAGCCCATCAAGAGCCCCTGGAGCACACTCAAGAGTTATCACGAAGTAAAGACAAACAAAATTATATAAAAATCAGTTAGTTACAATTTTTCAGAAAGTTTTATAAAAATCCAAGGTATCAATTTTTTTTTAATAAGCACAAAAGTCTAAATTTTAGCCATTTTAACCCCAAAGGCACCCATAGAGATAGGCAACCGGAGTTTTCCCGGAAAATCCATTCTGTTACTTTTTACCCATCATGTTTAATGTTTGTGCAAAATTTCAAAAATTCCAAGGCGTAGTAATTGAGAAACGTGCGGACAGACGAACGGACGAACGGATAAGAGTGA
Source organism: Euprymna scolopes (assembly GCF_053919585.1). Lineage (NCBI taxonomy): Eukaryota > Metazoa > Mollusca > Cephalopoda > Sepiida > Sepiolidae > Euprymna > Euprymna scolopes. Next base: position 90,961,750 of record NC_136492.1, read on the forward strand.
ATTTACAGGTTCACTCTTCTTTTGTTGGGGGACCAATAAACAAAATCCTGATAGAAATCCACTTAATAAGTATCAGGAAATATCACAGCGACGATTATTAGATGGATTTCTATCAGTATATATATATTTTTGAATTTGGAATCATTTTGACGTTCCGAAGACAACATGTTTTCGTTAGCCTTTACATTTGGATATATGCAATTAAAAGAGAGAATTTCTTGCCAAGTGAATGCATAACAAAGTAAGATTTTTTAAAAAATTTAATTATTAATAAAATTTAAAATTTTATAGCAATATGTAAAAAAAGGTACCATCGTATATATTAATTATTTATCAAATAAACCGCTAAATAATATTTTTTAGAGATTATTATTTATTATTATTTTTTAAACTGTATGTTTGTTAGTGTTAAAAAAGCAGCAGGAATCAGATGGAAAATGTTTTTTCCTTCGCAATATTAGTAAAACAAACAAACAAACAACAACAACAACAACAACAACAAAAACACAACAGAAAACGGAAAATTTAAACTTTTAATTAAATTCTATAACAGTTTTTTGTAATGTTTTAAAATGTAATGTTTGATAATATTTCTGCACAAGAAACTTTATTTAAATGAACATTATTTGTTTGAATTTAATTTTTTAAAAACTTATCGTTCGTTTTTAGTTAACATAAGCTATTATTCGTTTTCGTTTTAAAATAAATTTATTGTTGTTCGTTTTAATTAAAATAAAATATTTATCGTCGATTTTTAAATTGACCGCTTAATAATTAGTTATTGTCTTAATTTATGTTTCATACTTTGCAACATTTGAATGAAATATAGTCGTTGTTGGTAAAAGTAGACGAGAACAAGTGGCGATTTACAAATCAATAAGTACATACACATATGTTTATATATACATATATTTATTCAGTTGTCTTAGATAAAATGTCTTACTTGTTATGTCTGCGAAGTCTGGTAAGTCTTTGGTGGGAGCCGTATGTAAAGTTATATAATGAATGAAGATCCGAGCTCCAGGCTGTTGTTGAGTTCTGGCCGTAATTTGGATATTAGTAATGATTCTTTTATACGAAGATTCCCAATATTGTGTTCTGTAGTTAAAATATCGACTTTAATAGATGTATTAGTGTTTCTGCAGGTGTTGAGGTGTTTGCGGAATGATGATGCTTGTGTTTGTGTGTGTTCCTTAATTCTTATGTGTAGAGGTCTCGTGGTGCTGCCCACATAGAATTTTCTGCAGGCAGAGCATTCTAGTCTGTATACTATGTGTTGCGGTGGCAGATGGTTGCGGGGTATACGGGGCAATTTGCCAATGTGCATGGTGGTGGGTCCTCATTGTACCTGCGTTTAGAGAGCTTCTGTCTAAGGATGGCCCAGAATGGCCTAGTTGCATATTGAGACCCTCTCTTCTGATAGCCCTTCGGATAGCCGTTGTGATCTTGTCGTTGAGATGGGGCATTTTAAGGAAGCAAATATTGGTGGGTAAGCTTCTTACACATTTTCTCGTGTTCCAGAGGTGTTTAATGACAGTGTATATAACTTTACATACGGCTCCCACCAAAGACTTACCATTACAACCATAACCCATTAGAACAGGTACACCACTGCACACCACTCACAGCCCAACTTACAGTCCAGATAGAACCTTACCACAAGCCCTTCCTATATAAGTTATATAACAAAAAAAAAAAGAAAAGAAATTTAATAAATAAAAACAGCAGTATATATTAAAAACAATAAATAATAAAAAAAATAGCTAACTGAAGTACATAAAACAAATAAAAAAATGTCCCATCTATTACCACTTATAATTTTATAGAAATAAATAAATTAACAACTCCCAAGGAATGTCATCCCAATGCCCCCCTTCCCACCTATCTTCCTACTCTTGGCAACACTAACCTAAACACCCAGCTGCCGACTGGGAGCGTACCACCCTGCACCTCACCTCCCTTCCTCTCTCACATCCCACCCCTACTTTTATTCTTCAATAGCTAACCGGACAAAGCCTACCCGCGACTTACGTGACCTAGATAAACTAAGGCATCCCACACATCAGCAGAAAATAAATAAATAAATAAACAAATAAATAAATAATAATAATAATAATAAAGACAACAAAATAGAGAACATACAAAATTAAAAAAGCTCACGCTAAAGCAACAAGTTATAAATAAAAAAAACAACAAATAAATAAATAAAATAAATTAAAAATATAAACATGTTAATTATCTAACCAGACCATACATAACCCCCCTCCTCACATTTGCTCCGAGGCCCCACACAGCTATCCAACTTCCGCTCCACCATCTAGCATGCTTTGAATCGATCTGTTACGTTCACCATTTGAAAAGGGAATTTTTTTTCCGAAATTAATAATGGATATTGTCGCAGACATAACAAGTAAGACATTTTACCTAATACAACTGAATAAATATATGTATATATAAACATATGTGTATGTACATATTGATTTGTAAATTGCCACTTGTTCTCGTCTACTTTTACCAACAATGACTATATTTCATTCTCGCATTGTGACAGCCTTCTAAATCTTTACTACATATTTAAAAATTATATATATATATAATTTTTTATACATACTTATATACAATGAAAATAATGGGAATAGTACTTCGACGAAATAGAAAGATAAAAAAAACATGAACAAACCAAGTTACGTGTTCATCAATGTTTCGTTTTTAATGTAAGAATTCTTCTTGATGAATGAATTGCCACGTGTATATGGTGACGATTTTGGCAAGGAATAGTATATATGCCTGCATTGGAAATTGGTTAATTTTGAAGATGTTTTGTTGTTTTTAATGTTTGTTTTATAATTTGCGATGTGGTTGGTATAGTTGGAATACCTAGTTTGTTTAGTGTGTTGCAAATTATTGTATTATTGGTATGTGTAGGTAAAATAAGACGTCTGTTTATGATAGATATATCTGATGTATATGATTTTTGTTTATTTTTCCTGTAAAACATTTGTGTGGATTTTTTCTTTGTATTTAATATACAATATGTGGGATATTGCAAGGCTTTCAAATGATTTGTGAGGTATGTGAATTCTTCGTTCAAATATTCCGGACTGCAAATTCTGAATGCACGTATGAAGAAACCAATTATCATACTTGTTTTTATTTTGTTATTATGGTGTGAGTATAACCCTAACACCCTCTCTCGTTCGAGGGCCGGGCCGCATCCGTCGCTATCCTGGTTCACGGGAGCATACTTGTGATGTACTTCTGCCCGTGTTCGTCACTCCCAGCTCACAGGACCATAGATGCAACCCAGCAGGGCTACATTCTTACTTGTCTAGTGGTAGACCCCTCAAGGGTGACCGTCACTGGAAAATATCTTTCTGCTGCTCAGGGAACGCGAAATGTGCACGACCCTAAGTCCGTGTGGCAACATTGTCGATTTCGGCCGTCACTCTGGCTTCGTGCTGGATCCAGTCTATCTCTTTCATCCTCTGGCGTCAGGGCATACCTGAAATAATCTGCATCTTCATTCAGGCCGGCAAATCGAGAAAGAAAGAAAAACTCTGGGACATTTTTATATAACGAAACAAAATAATTATTCATAAATCGTTTTACACTTCTTTATAGTCGAATTCTTTGATCCAAGCTTCATGATGCAGGTTAAGTTCCTCTAATTAATTTCCCAGCTAAGAACAAGAGCTTTTCAACTTAGCTCTTATGAGGTTTCGCCCCCCCCCTCTCAGGCGGGGTGAGAGCGATGTAGACGCCTCGAATGCCAGTCAGTAAAAAAGGGCCTAACTCTAAAAAAAACAATGGTTTTTATCAAATCACCTTTCTGGAGTTATTCTTTCTTTTCTCTTCCCTTTCTCTCTTTCTCTTCGTTCCCTATTAATCTTATTCTTTTTCTTCTCTCATAAACTCCTTACTCTATCCCCTTATTTTATATTCTTTTCATTTCCTCTTTCTTGTGAACGCCTTCTTCGTCTTTCGTGACCATATCTCTCCCTAGGTTCAATTTTATTTATTTATCTGTCCAACTTATCACTGGCTTGGTGGCTTGGTAGTTAAATACAACAGGTGGACCGAAATGACAACATCTCACAGACCCCAAAGCAGACCTTTTGAACCGAAGTCATTGTACCTGTCTCACTCAATTAGCAGTTAAAATTCATTTTTTACCAAATTCAACTAGAAAAACAATCTCTTGTTCCACGAATCCTATTATCAGATTTTATATTTTCTTTTCATTGTGGACAGAAATCTCATAAACATCTGTTTTTCCTTGATCAAGTGTCAGCATGCCCACCTAACCATACCTCATCCCCTCACATCTTATCTTCCTCTATCTGAAAAGCAAGATCATCTGGTGTCACCAGGGATCTCGTCATATGAGTAGAAATGTATGCAATCATTTTTGTATGTAGTTTTGTGGTGAACTTTGAAGGATAGTTTATTACTGAATTTTATATGAGTATATCTGGAAAAAGTAATGAGTGATTGTTTTCTGTTTCATAGGTGAAATTTATGGAGGGCTTGACTGAATCTAATTTGTCTTTAATATTATCTATGTGCGTGTTTTGAATTACAACGGACATATTTGTTCCAAAAAGAATATGAATGGCATCATATCTTTTTAAATATATTTACGGCTGCATGACGTCATAAAAAATCTTACCCCTTTTTACAACGCCTGTTCCCCCCCCCTTTTGAATTTTTTAATGACATTTTTCGTTTCTGAAATGGAACAAGGTCATACATTTCATTACATCAAAAATATATTTTCAAATATTTGTACTGGTGTTTTATTTTCTTAATTTCATTCATCCAAAGGAAATATATCGCAATAAAGACGAAACGTTGATGAACACATAACTTGGTTTGTTCCCTTTTTTATACTTATATATATATATATATATATATATATATATATGAATGTCCATACGTGTATTGTATGTATACGTATGCGATCCTGTTCAGTCTCAAGAGACAATGGAGACCCCATGTAATGGCAGCTGCGGATGTAATTGTTAAGCAAGGATTGCGCAATCCCCAACCATACCCCTCTTTAATCGGAACTGCTTGAGTCCAGTGACAAGAAGAGGCCTCTAGACGGACTGGAAACAATGCCAGAATAAGCGGAGAGAACATACAGCACCTGGAATTCTCACATTTGGTCACCCATTTTAGTACTGACCGGGCTCAACGTTGCTTAACTGGGGAACCGGTGTGTGATTATATTTATTACATCGAACTCTGATACATCTTTTAAATGCAGAATCACTAATCAAACAAATGTGGCTTTCGAATTTCTCACCCAAAGAAAATAACCTGTTATTGATAACTTTTATCGAAGTTAAAAAAAAATGGCGACGATTTGCCAGCAACCTTTGAGTTGATCACAATATGCCATTTACTAAGCATTGCTAATTCGATTCACACAACCATTCTATTCTGAGAATCCGAGGTGGATCTCTTTTCCTCCGTCGGTGATCTGTACAAAGTATTATTGACCTGTCTCGTTTATCTACCAAAACACCGAATGAAACCAAGTTGCTCTTATCGTGTTCAATAATTTTATTAGTAAACACATATCTTTCTCCCCCCTCAATAAGAGTACGTAAGATTGCTTGCTTGATTAATTTAGCGTTCCTTATTATATATCCTATACGTTCAAAAGCGAACAAATAATAATAATAATAATAATAATAATAATAATAATAATAATAATAATAATAATATGATTTACTTAACTTTTTTTACATACTCCAGGAAGCTTCATCACATGCTTGAAAACAAAATTCCACAACTTATCACTATCTTAGGACAGTCTTTCAGCTGTTATGACTGATAAGCCAGTTTCAACTGTTATCTGGTCTGCCTATCTATTTGGTAGTCGGCCTCTTGATCTTTCTTGAATGAAATATTCTTTATATTATTTCATCACATAGACGGAGTATGGCAGCGTGAAACATGTCTACATCACGTTAATCTCTTTTTACGAATAACTATCATTGATGGATATGTTAATAGTAAGCCTCTTTCTGCATTTTTAGTCTATCTTGCAAAGTTATCTCAAGAATAGTGTTGGGAATTTCCCAACTACATATGATCACAAAATATTGTGATGTCAATAAGAAAGGAACACAAATACAAATGAAAAATGTTATTAAAAAACTTGTATTTATAGGAAAGAGAAGGAAGAAATAATGTTTCTTTCTAAAAGCAGTCGTGTTTTGCGGAACTTATCAGTAAGATTCGTCCTGTTACCGGTGTATGTTTCCTGTGTGGTTTTGGTTGGTTTGAGGAGAAAAGGAAGCTTTAAGTTCTTCTGTGCTTCAGGTGTCGAAATCCTCACACAGTTCAGGTGTTAAAATGACGGAGAACTATCAGGAACGTGTTGTCTTTGAGAACCTTACAAGCAAAAGAGTAAGGGGATTTGCAAAAAAAAAACCCCCTCTGGTGGGAGTTGGTGAGGATCTAAAAAGGAAGCCTGTGATTAGTTGTTTTTCATTCAATCACAGAGCACCCCTTCAGTGACTCCTTAATAATTCCAATAATAGTTCTTAAACTTAAATTTTAAAAAACATTGAGGTTCCTCTGATACTCCGCCATTATACTCCATGTTTTATGTGCATATACAGCATTAGGATCTATCATTGCAAAGTCTTAACCTCCAAAACGTTAATGTGTCATTCCTATTTTCTTTTAGACGCTAAAATGCAGAAGTTGTTATTGAAATTCGTCTGCTAATACCAGATGGGAATCCTGGAACTACTGAGCCAAGATATACAGTCTTCGTTTGTTAACAATTTTATTGTCTACTAGCTGTATATACCCGGTCTAAACATATTGCTGGGTGGAGGAATTAATTAAATACTATTGAAGATACACTGAATATCCTAACTTGTCACGAAAAATGATCACATGTTCGATTTAGATAAGCATAAAACATATATACGTTGGTTTCTGAAAATCAAACGCGAAATAAATCGTATAACTTAAAAGGGAAATAACTCTCACAGCTTAAATAAACCAACTAACTTCTGGTTTTAGACATAATTACAGTTAGCTATTAATCATTGTAAATAAATTAAATAAATCAATTTTAAATAATATTTCTAAATAGAACAATGCAAACGATTCTATTACAACAACAACAACAACAACAACAACAACAACAACAACAACAACAACAACAACAACAACCAATTAATAACGACGAGCTAATTATTTAAATAGATTTTCTTTAATGTAATATGTAAATGAGGTTACTGATAGAATGTAGATTTCCTTTGAATAAATAGCATATATAGAAATCATGCTCGTATAAAAGTGTATTTAAGTCCGTTTTTAGTAAGAAAATTAATTTCTGAAACAGTGCAACTTTTGTACATATTAATCAAATGGTGGACAAATAAACAGAAAACGACTTTATTATGATATATTAAGATATTATTCCTAAAAGAAGAAAAGATGTTGTATTTTTCTAACTTTACTTTCATCCTCTATTTCTTATAAAAACCTTCAATCTCAGATGCTGATGCTGTATCATCATCGTAACAAATATTAGTGCAGAGCTTATTGCTAAGCATCGATATTAATTGCAGACTTGCCAATTGTTTCATCACAAATTTCAAGAAAATGTGAGGAAGACAGGAGGCAAGAGACAACCCTGACGTACCCCCACAGTTACTTATGACATGTTTGTTAATAAAAACAGCATATAACCTTGTTTTTTCTTAGAGTTGCCCCCCTTACATCGCGTTTAAAAAAACAACAACAAAAAACAAAGATACGTATAGGTATCGATTCTCTGTTTTGTAAAACACTTTTGTTCACCAACATTGACAATTAGTATAGATATCCCGAAAAATTGAGACATAGAAAATTTTTTAACAAATATCTTGGTGACCCCTGATGATTGAACCTTCTTTATGATCTACGGACCCACCCTCAAACAAACGATTCGAATTCTTGCAATGCAGTGTCAACCTCCTTTTCCTTAGTAGGAAAATAAGCATGTTCTGAACACTCGAAGAAGGTCGCAGGTTGCAGCGACCGAAACGTTGTGCTAATAACACCCAAGATGAGAATAATAGTCCGATTAATCAACACAAACAGCATATATCCTTGTTTTGTATAAAATATGACAGGGTTTATTTGTTGCTTAAAAGTAATACAGAAAAAAAGCCCACATTTCCAAAATTTCTAATGCATATGAAAAGCGGGTTTGTCAATATGTGTAGAGATCCTTCTCAAAAGAATGTCAACAGAACTAGTTTGAACAGAGACGACTTTATCCCGATCTTTAGTCAATGCCTCTAAGTATTTAGAACCAAGTTAAATCAATGTTTCTAAATGGTTAGAGCATATTTTAGTCAATTTATGTTTAAGAACAAGACTAACCAATGCTTCTAAATATTTCGATTCAATTTTAGACAATGCTTTTATGTTTGTAAACTTGTGAGAATGTCCTTAATCAATCTTACTTTCTCCTTTAAAATATCTGAGTTATCTCCGTCAAAAAATATTTTTACGCGCGGATAAAAGGGGGCTTATATTTTCTCTTAACTGATCATAACTTAATCTTATTCACGTGACACATTTGTGCCGTCTTTCTGTGTAATTTAGATCCGTCATTTCACTGGCTATCACGTTTTGATCCCGGAATCACGCTTTACGAGAGTGGCGTTCTGGAAGTTAAAAAGGATTAACACGTTATCTCCTACATTTAATTTTCCTTCCACAACCTGCTTATCGTAATAATTCTTCATGTTATTTTCGAGCGAATTTGAGATGACCTTGGGCCAAGTTATTGGCATCGAGAATCTTCGCCTGCATACTCAAATACCTGCTCCCCATTCGATTCATCATTTAACCATTCCTTCTATAATAAGTTTATGCCGATTTCCTATGAGATCATAGTTACGTAAACTAAGATTTAAACGGTTTTTGTCCGTCTTGTATGTAGTTTTCCCTTCGTTTTAATGTTAGAATCTGGGGACGAAGGAGTTAAGGAAAATCTTTTAAATACATAACTTGTTTAGGAAATAACACTATGGATTGTCTAATGTCTGCGACCGAATTGAGCGTTTATTAGTTATTGATTCCCGTCATTCTCATGGCAATTGTTTGGAAGCCTTCAGGTGGAGACTAAGCAAATCGAGTCAAAGGTGACTTCGTGGCTGGGTTCGAATCCACCGACCGGCAGGAATTGTCACCCTACACTGATGATTACATAAGTATGAAACACTAGTGTTTGTAGACATAAAATAATAGTAATTACATATATATGCTTTTTATTTATTTTACGTCAGCATTAATATTTCGCTACACATTCATGAGAATGTTTCGATAAGCCAGGTGCTTGTAACTTGCTGACCGAAACATGACTGATATATTAATGCTTATGTTAAACAAATAAAAAGTATATCTTACCCTACTTCCGTATTAAGAGAGAGAGCTTGCGTGAAATAATGAAGTATTGAGAGAGAGGGTGAGAGAGAGAAAGAGAGAGAGAGAGAGAGTAATACACACAGAGAAAAGACAGATGGAGAAAGAGAAGTGAGCATACCCCATTTTCAAAGAAATAGTGATCGATAGAAAGATAGAGATAGTGTGGGAGAGAGAAAAAGCGCGCGAGCGCGCGCGTGAGAGACTAACAAATTCATACAGAAATAGAGAATGAGAAAGAAAAGTAGTGATAGAAGAGGAGAGTGAGAAAAAGAGATCAATTAACACATTTCTAGAGAAATGGCGGTAGAGACATGTTTAGAGACAGAGAGACAGAGAGAAAAACTGAGAGAGAGAGAGAGAGAGAGAGAGAGATGGAAAAGAGGAAAGAGAAAGAGAAAGAGAGGGAGAGGGGGGGGAGAAGGAGAATATCGAAATGTAAGTTGACGTTTCCAAGAATGAATTTTAAACTCTTGCAATCCAAAACCGACAATATCCGGTGTAAAAAAATATATACATCAAATACATAATGAGTTGTATAACATGTTGGGTACAGTAATAAAAATGGCCGGACACGCAGACACATGGCGTGCACCAACCAATCAACTACCATTGTTTTAATTCTTATTCTCAAGATTTCCTGCCATAGAAGCTACAATTCAAAGTATTATATGACACCAACACACGAATATATATATATATATATATATATATATATATATATATATATATATATATATATATATATATATAAATATATAAATATATAAATAAAATAAAAATAACTATCAAATTTAGCAACATGATCCAAGATGGTAAAACTAAAGTATATTATAAATAAATAAATACTTATAAAGTAATCTCAACCAGATGTAAAAGCTCGATAAAACCAAATAGGAGATAGAGCTTATAATATCAAATATTTTGCAAGCAAAATCCGACGCCGCATTTTGCTAAATCCTACTCTCTGATGAGAAGGGAACTACGCGGATTAAGGACTATCCATTTATTAAGTTTTTCCTTTTCAAATTAAATATATTTTAACTCTTTTTCAAAGTGTTTTTAACATGTTTTATTAACATTTTGGTAATTAGGTAATTAACATGTTTATAAATTTGCTATTTTTATTTATTTGCCTTTATTTTTATTTTATTTATTTATTTATTTTTTTGGTTTATAACTTGTTTTAGCGTGAGCTTTTTTTTATTGTTCTCTGTTATGTTGTCTTTATCATTATTACTATTATTTATTTATTTGTTTATTTATTTATTTTTCTGCTGATGTGTGGGTGTCTCTGCTTTTCTGGGTAACTTGAGTCGCTACTGGGCTGCGTCCGGTCGACATCTGTAGGGGCGGGATGTGAGAGAGGAGGAGAGGTCGGGGTCGGCAGCTGGGTGTTTAGGTTAGTGTTGCTGGGGGTAGGAAGATAGGTGAGGGGAAGGGATTGGGAATAGGGGTGACATTCCTTGGGAGTTGTTAATTTATTTATTTTCATGAGTGGTAGTAGATTTTTATATTTATTTATTTTTTTATTTTAATTGGTTTGTATTACTTCAGCTAACTTTTAATTTTAGTTGGTTTGTATTAACTTTTGATTTTAGTTGGTTTGTATTACTTCAGTAACTTTTAATTTTAATTAAATTTTTTTTATTTTTATTTATTTATTTATTTTTTAAATATATACTGCTGTTTTATTTATTAAGTTTCTTTTAGTATATTATTGTTATTTTATTTATTTATTTTATTTTTTGTATTATTTATATGGGAGGAGGTAGTGGTAATGTCCTGTTTGAAATGTGAGGCAGGCTGTGAGCTGTGTGCAGTGGTGTATCTGTTCTAATGGGTTATGGTTGTAATCGTAAGTGTTAGGTGGGAGCCGTATGTAGAGTTATATATATGAGTGGTAGTAGATTTTTATATTTATTTATTTTTTTTTATAATTGGTTTGTATTACTTCAGCTAACTTTTAATTTTAGTTGGTTTGTATTAACTTTTGATTTTAGCTGTTTTGTATTACTTCAGTAACTTTTAATTTTAATTAAATTTTTCTAAAAATATATACTGCTGTTTTATTTATTAGGTTTCTTTTAGTGTATTATTGTTATTTTATTTATTTATTTATTTATTTTTTTAATATTATTTATATGGGAGGAGGTTGTGGTAATGTCCTGTTTGGAATGTGAGGCGGGCTGTGAGCTGTGTGCAGTGGTGTATCTGTTCTAATGGGTTATGGTTGTAATGGTAAGTGTTAGGTGGGAGCCGTGTGTAGAGTTATATAATGAATGAAGATCCGAGCTCCAGTCTGTTATTCAGTTCTGGCCGTAATTTGGATATTAGCAGCGATTCTTTTATGCGAAGATTCCCAATACTGCGTTCTGTGTTTAAAATATCGACTTTAATAGATTTGTTAGTGTTTCTGCAGGTGTTGAGGTGTTTGCGGAATGATGATGCTTGTGTTTGTATGTGTTCTTTGATTCTTATGTGTAGAGGTCCCGTGGTGCTGCCCACGTAGAATTTTCCGCAGGCAGAGCATTCTAGTCTGTATACTACGTGTGTGCGGTGGCAGATTGTTGCGGGGTATACGGGGCAATTTGTTAATATGCATGGTTGTGGGTCCTCGCTGGGCCTGCATTTAGAGAGTTTTTGTCTAAGGGATGGCCCAGAGTGGGCTAGTTGCATATTGAGATCCCTATCACTCCTAGACTTCAACCTAAAAATATCAGACGAAGGGACCGTCATTACTAAACCTAAACACCCAGCTGCCGACCCCGACTTCTCTTCCTCTCTCACATCCCGCCCCTACAGTAGTCGACTGGACGCAGCCCAGTAGCGACTCAAGTGACCCAGAAAAGCAGAGACACCCACATATCAGCAGAAAAAAAATAAATGAATGCACAAATAAATAAATAATAGTAATAATGATAAAGACAACAGAACAATAAAAAAAGCTCACGCTAAAAGAAGTTATAAACCAAAAATAAATAAATAAATAAAATAAAAATAAAGGCAAATGAATAAAAATAGCAAATTTATAAACATGTTAATTACCTAATCATACCATACATAAATCTCCTACTCACATTTGCCCCGAGGCCTCACATAGCTACACAACTTCCGGCCCTTCATCCAGCATGCTTTGAATCGACCTGTCACGCACACCATTTGAAAAGGGAAAAAATTTCCGAAATTAATAATGGAATATTTCGCATAGACTTACAAGTAACACATTTTACCATACAACTGAATAAATATATATATATATATATATATATATATATATATATATATATACTTATTGATTTGTAAATCGCCACTTGTTCTCGTCTCCTCTTACCAACAGCGACTATAATTCATTCCTCGCATTGTGGCAGCCTTCTAAATCTCTTTTACACACCTATCCTACACAATGCTTCAAGCAAACTACATATCAATCATATATAAATATATATATAAACATATATAAATATATATATATATATACATACATAATATATATATATATATATATATAAATATACATATAAATATTTATATATATAAATATATATATATAAATATATATATATATATATATATATATATATATATATATATATATATACATATATAAGTAAGGAAGTTCGAACACCAAAGTTGATTGACCAAGAATTTCATGGATAAGGAGCGTCGCGTTTCTACAGAGACAATATGGGCACACTTTGATGTCAGGATGGGAACTGTACACATAATTATTTACAAGGAAATGAAGAGAAATTGAAGAGTGGGAAGGTTTGCGTGAAGTTTATCTCAAGGGTGTTCCGAGAAAGTTAGAAAGAAAGACGTTGTCATGACAATAAGGAGATGGTCGAACTGATCAATTCAGATCCCGCAGTTCTTGATGTTTTGGTGACCTGCGATGAAAGCTGGATCTACTGTTATCGCAAAGACTAAGAGACAGAGATACCAGTCGAAAAATGCTGTCTCTCCCAGATCCAAAGAGTCCAGACAGAGCAAATCCATCCAGAAACTTATCATGATCCTTTCGTTGACATCACAGGCATGATCTAAATGTACTGGATTTTTAATGGACAGACAGTCAACAAGGAATACTATGTTGAGATTGTAAGGGAGTTCAGGAAGAGATTATGTCGGAAGAGGCCGGCACTTTTCAAATCAGATCATACTATTTGACCAAGATGGGCATTAAAGCAGTTCCTCAACCTTCCTGTAGTTCAGATCTTGCTCCCTGTGAATTTTGGTTATTCCCTAAGCTGAAGGAAAACCTTAGAGGTTGTCGTTATGAGACAATTGAGGAGATGGTAGAGGTTGTGATGAGGGTTATTGACAGGATTACACAAGAAGACTTGCATGGGGCCTCCCAGAAGTTGTAGGAACGGCACAACAAGTGTATTGCAGCCGTAGGAGATCGCTTCGAAGGGGGCCTGTGTTTCATGTGTGTAATATCAATAAAAGTGAGTTTCATGTGCGTAATATCAATAAAAGTGAGTTTCATGTGTGTAATATCAATAAAAGTGTTCACACAAAGAAAAAGTCTGGG
>NC_136492.1:90978233-91028233 GCF_053919585.1 Euprymna scolopes
GTTCTTTTTTGTATTCAATTCAAAACTTTCTTCGTACAACAATAGTAGATTTCAGTTAAGCCAACCAAAGTGCACAGTTTACTTTTTTCCTCAGTTACAGCCATGGATCAAATATATTCGGAAATAAAAAACTCTTGCTTATCTAAAAATTACTACAAATTTTGGGGTGAAGAATTATTCAATAACTATACTTAAAACTAAGTACATGAAACTCAAAAAATTTTTACAGTCTATTTCTATCGCAAATGCAAATAAAGTTATACTTTTTTTAATGTAGAAGAACACACACACACAGACATATATATATATATGTGTGTGTGTGTGTATGTATATATATATATATATACATATATGCATAGTATATATATACCATATATAGTATATATATGTATATAGTGTATATATGTATATATATATATATATATAGTATGTATTTATATATATAGTATATATAGAATATATATGTATGTATATATATAGTGTATATATAGTATATATAAATATATAATGTATATAAATATAGTATATATATAGTATATAAATATAGTTTATATAGTATGTATAGTGTGCATATATATATATATATATATATATATATATATATATATATATATATATATATATATATATATATATAGTCGGCCAATTTCTCGTACCCGAGAATTTCAGTTTCCTCTTCCCTCAGTGTTTGGATCGTAGATGGCTTCTCAGACCAATCTGAGCGTGAAATTTGCGTGGACAGAGAAGGCAAGCAATGCTTGGCAGGGGGCGTTGTTGTTCAGCACGATTTTTTCTTGCCTGCCTCTTGATCTCCACTAGTCTTCTTCTTTCTGCCTCGTATCCTTTGGTATCATGTATGATAGATTGGCGCCACAGGCACCGATCCTGAGATGTTGTTTCCCAGATGTGAAGATCAAATCCGGTGTTTTTTTAGGGTGGATTTGAGTTGGTCCTTATATCGCAGTAGAGGGCGGCCGATAGGTCTTTTTCCTGTGGCTAGCTCCGAATATAAAATATGTATATATAGTGTATATACATAGTACATATATAGTATTTATATAGTGTATATATCGTACATTTATAGCATATATATTGTATATATACTATATAGTATATATAGTATGTATATAGTACATATATATTATATGTATACTATATATATAGTATATGTACATATGTATGTGTACAAATAAATGCGCATTGCTCCTTATTATACAGCAAACTTTTGAAATTAAACACTTAAAAATAACTTCATAATGAGAGCTTAAAAACATAAAAAGTTATTCATATTATTTGGATTCGTCGACGACTGTTCTAATCTTGAGTGTGATTTTTACAACGTTTCGCTCGATTCAATCTCTGACCTTCAGGTGTATCTTGTCGAAGTCGGAAATATTTCCGTCGAACTCGGAGATTTGGACGGAATTTCGAACGGAATCCTTTATTTACTTTACCGGGGCAGCATGCTCTCGTCCGGTCAGCCATGACTGTATAGAGGTTCTACGTAATTCGCAATTGTATTTTTCGGTCACCCACATTGAGAATTAAACTTTCAACCTTCAGGAGAATATCACTTTTTAAATTGATTTTTCCAAATACGTTAACAACTGCGTCCCGGTGGAAACGTTGGGAAAATTACACTTAAGGTGAGAACAATAGTTCGAAGAATAATACGAATAACAAGTCCTCATCTCAAAAATTCAGAAACGTATAAAAAAAGTGACAGAGAAAGTTATACGCAATAAAAGAAAAATAACACAAACGTTCAAGATTCAAGTTATTACCTCAGGACGATGCTGGGTTTATTTGCTAGTAAAAAAGAAGAAAAAATATCCTAAACAAAATTAGAAAAAAGAAAAGAAAAGAACAGCAGCGGGAACTGTATGTTTTGATCGCACTTAAGGTCTGACAAAGCAAACCGCAATTCAAATGTTCACCAAGGGCGCCATACTTAAGAAACGCCACATGAATGTAAGTACTTTCTTTACATATATAAGATAGTCTAATTTCAGTTTACCCGAGGCATTTGACCGGAGTTGGTAAAGTTATACAAAGTCCTGTAATTACTGACTTCCACTGCAAAAACACCTGTTACATATCCAGTTGAAGTTTAAAAGAAAGAAGCCATTATATATATACTAGCAGTTCAGTCCGGCTTTGCTCGGGTCTTATGTACTGTTCATAACTTTATGTGCATATGTATATATTAAAAAGTGTGCATATGTACGGTAATGCCTTTTTATATAATAGGCTTCCTTTACTTTAAGTTGGCAGAGACCGCTGAGGTAAAATTTTTTAAAACTTTGACCCCAATGTTGACCTCTTAATATTTATTGTTTTTGGCTCAAATAAATTAAAATGTTTGACCTATGTCCAAGTAAGCTACATCTAAAATTTCAAGTGTTTAGACCCAAAATTGGCGGAGGAGTTTTGTAGAGTCTGCAAAGGTCAACTCTTTCAACTTTAACCCCTTGGCAGCCAAATGTTCGCCCAAAAACTGATTAAAAAGCTTGCTGCATGTCTGAATGCCCTTTATGTCAAATTTCAAATGTTTAGACTCAAAATTGGCTGAGAAGTTTTCTAGAGACTGCAAAGGTAACATCTTTTGAACTTTGATCCCTTGGCAGACAAATTTTCGCCCCAAAACTGATTAAAAAGATTACCGCATGTCTGAATACCCTTTATGTCAAATTTCAAATATTTAGATTCAAATTAGCTGAGTAATCTGGTAGAGACCGCAGAGGTAAATTTTTTTTTCACTTCAACCCCAATTTTGACCCCTTAACATTTATTGTTTTGGGCTCAAATCAAATTAAAATGTGTGATCCATGTCCAAGTAAGCTACATCTAAAATTTCATATGTTAGACTTAAAATTGGCAGAGGAGTTTGGTAAAGTTTTCAAATGTCAAATCGTTGAACTTTGACCCCTTGACAGCCGAATTTCTGTCCGAAAACCGATTTAAAAGGTTTTCCCAAATCTCAATACCCCTTATATTAAGTCTCAAGTCTGTAGAACGAAAATTGACAGAGTAGTTTGGTAGGGAAATGTACATACACTCACACAAACACACAGACAGACAATTTCACTTATATATATATATATATATATATGTGTGTGTGTGTGTATATATATATATATATATATATATATATATATATATACTTGCAGGGAGACGAATGTTTCATACTCTCGTTGAGGACCCATCGCGATGCGCCGGGAGGAAACTTCACATATCTCCCCTCAGTGACTGAGTCCAAAGTAAAGTAGTCTACATTGCACTGTAGAGACCTTAATTTTAATTTTATAAATTTTTTTTTTTTACATCTAATGGTTTGAATTCAAGTTTCAAATGCAAAAGTCAGGTATCAAGCTTCAAATGTACCTTAAATAGAAACATTGATTTGAAATGCTTCCTCGTCATATCAAAATACCTAATTGATTTTATATAACTGGCTTACTGGTTGTCCGGTGATAATGGCTTAAAAAAATTTTGTTTTTTATTTCAGTTTTACCCCAAACACGGCACAGTGCCTCTTTGATGTAGGGGGCTAGTATCAAGGACATAAGTTGTGCTATGTAGGGAGTCGCTACATTAATAAAATAGGATCAACTTTTTACCCTAAAGAATAAACGTTATAGCTCGGCAAATGCAGACGCCACATATGAAATCACGATGAATGCAACTAAAAATGCTCGCAAAAGGTAGTGCGTTGTAGTCTTTTGCGCGCATTTTTAGTTGCATTCGTTAGTTATAATAAATTATTATATTTATTCCTAGGTACACCAGAATCCAAACTACATCTAATATTACTGAGGTAGCATAAGTTTTTATCTTTAATCATTGCATGTTTATAAATATTGAAAATAGAAGAACTTGTGAATGCTATGAATAATTGAGAATGGGTCACAATTTAGCAAGTGCTAAACTTCACAAATGATGTTGGGAATGAAAATGATAGAATGTTCTAAATAAAGAGGACAGGACTGTGAAATGTGTGTTCATCTAAATAAATAGTAATAATAACAAATAGAAATACGTGATAAAGTTATGCAATGTTATTTAAATTACAAAAAAAAAAAAAAACTTTGTAAACTACTTAATGACATGACCAAAGCACCTGGTAATTTCTAGTTTAAAAGAGAGAAAACATTAGTTATGAACTTTTAAAGACTAACGTTGTGCATGATTTGCAAGAGTATGGATCCTGTCTTTATTAATATATTCAAATTTACTTTATCAATTAATACAGTGTCTCAAAATTGAACATCTATTTGACCATCTATGTGATCGGTCATTTTTTTTCTAATAAATTTTCTCACAACACGCGTAGTTCACCTTGTTTAAAATATGCTAAAGATAAAATTTTATTGTTTCCTGTGTAAAAGATGTCCTAAAAATTAATTTATTGCACTATTTTTTTCAAAACTCTTAATTGATAAATACAGGAGTGTTTTATCGTAATTGTACCTATATAACGTTGTACCATTGTACACGCGTTGTGGCCTCAATCGCAACGTGGACAAAAGAACAGAAAATAACTCCGACTAGCTTTTTGGTTTGCACAGCGACATTTTTATTACTTCGTCGTTACAGACATGACGTCACCCACGTGATTTAGAACGTTCTCCACGTCTCTCTCGAGATTTCGAGCTTTATCTCGTCTCCGTCGAAATCTTAGTCTTTCTCTTTTTTTATAGGCTCCCCCCACCTCTACGGTGGCGTAATTTCTCGTGCATTTACATAGGTGCATCCGCGCTAATTTGCAACACCCATTCGAGGAACAAACCATGAAAAAGTACGAGAACAAATTTCAAAAGAAATTTCATAAACCCGGCCTTGGAAACCAAGCGATAAGTTTATGTGACCGTGTGAACACGTTTAAATAAATAGAATCCGTGAATGGTAAAAAACGTAGAAAATGAAAAGAGAAAGTTTTCAACAGAACTCACCAAACCTAACAATTGTTTAAAAACGAACTAACATTTTTTTACTGGCAGTCGGTTATCGATATGCCCGAGACATCAATACAAAGGACTTTACGTCTAGTACTTTCGAAAAAGGCTTATTGCATTCAAATGTTTCATTCTTTTGGGTAGGACTGTGCTTAGGGCCTCCGCAGACCCAGCAATTGCGGGGATAGTGGGGCACAAGATCCCTAGGAACCGCAAGGGCCCGGGAACACGCAGGCCCACCTGGCTCGAAGATCTATTGTCCCTATTTACAATGCCTCCCCGCGGGACAGAGTTAGACACCGGGGTCGTTTTTTAACGTGGAGCAAAGGAACAAAAATAAAAATTGTCTCAGTCGTGAAGGATTTCTTCTCTACTAACAGAGAACAAGAAATTGAAGTGCAGCATCTGAAGAACAGATACTATATTTTGATCTTGTCCCGAAGGCCATTGTCATGGGAAAAAAAATTATTAGGATAGTGTTACGTAAACTCGCATCAGGCATAATGTGTGAACTTTTACAAATTTACAATTCTTTGAACGACATTTTGAGTTAATACCTTGATAAGGACAAACGTTACTAGCCCCCCTCCTAATTTTTAATCACTGAGTGAACGGACAGGTAACCGTTAATTAAAACGACTGTTTAAACTCAACCGAAAACAACCCTGATATGAATTTACCTCACACACCCACACCCTCACACCCCTTAGTCTTGCTGAAGGAAAAACGATGAAGACCTTACTTAAAAAAACAAACTTATAAAAGATTGAGAGCCGAAACACACTGAAATAGCTAGGTACGTGCAAAATGAATGCCGATGCTCAAAATGTATAAACATTTTGACCCTTCCCTTTACTTAAAAATTCACCAAAAGTCAGGAAATTAATCAATTTTAATAAAATTTTCAGTATTTATCAAATAATGATCACGGAATATATTGAACTCATTATTTTTATTTAAACCTTCGTGGAAATGTATTATTTTGCTTAAACAAAAAATACCTTTATTTAAGTTATGATTTTCTGTAGAAAAAAAAATGGATGAATTTATTTTTGTCTTTTTTAATGAAAATAAAGCATCGTAAATTATAACAATAAATAAAAAATAATTTTTACAGGGACATTACAAAAAATGCTCCTAAAGTCCGTATTAATGAATTCGATAAAACTCGAAGAAAAATTCATTTCTCGAACTACCGATAGTATCATTGAATTAAGCGTTGTTTATTTAATATTGTCACAAAAAAATGACAATAGCAAAAGATATTTCTCCTTTTTTTAAATGACAGGTTTTGCATAATTTTTATATGTAAGATTTTAACATTTTCCTTGCTTGCATGAATGTGAAACTTTCGACGTAACATAATTTTTATATAGTCTTGAACAATAATTAAAAATATATATATAATTTAAAGCAGGAACATAGAAAAATAATTAAATTAAATGGTCAAAATGATACAAACATTCAGGATATGAATGTACGGATGCACGTCTGGAGGAGAAAGGAAACTTGTATCTCCTTCCTCCTTTTTCATTATATGGCATAATTTTCACACAGTCTTTTGACTGGCTGAAATTTTGGGCTTCCATATATTCTGTATTTACAAAACTTCCATTTGTTGCGATTTTGCTCTTCGCAAAACCGCTCGCTTTTTGGGCTAATTAAGCTATTTTTTTTTTTTTACAGACAAGATGTTTTTTTTTTAATTTAATTCAATATCTTAGAACTGTATTTTATTAATTTTCTTTGAAATAGACCCAGAAAACTAATATTTATCTTTTAAAGGATTTTTTACAATAAATTTATTTAACTTCAAAATTTAGCTGAATTAGTTAGCTCGTCGTGAAAATATTTTTAATAATGTTTTTCACGTGAACAAATATTTTTTTAATTCCATTTCGAAATTAACTTTAGTCTCTAATCGTTCAAATACAATCAAAAAGTAGTCGAAAACCTATAAAAAAATTATGATAAATCGGCTTTCAAAACTAGCCCCCCCTCCTATCTTTATTTGTCCATTTTTCCCGTGCCTAGAAATAGCTATAAATATAGCTAGCAAATACCAAAAAGTTGCTAAAAGTTTGGAAAACATTCACAATATATAGCTTCAAAATTAATTCTGCAATTTCTTCAGTTTTTTCGTGATCGCAGAATATCTGCGTTTCGAAAGTATGTTATTTTGTTTGAAGCACCACTTATTGTGATTCCAGCATGTTAGAGGGGGGTGCAAATCGTATTTTGTGGGTAGAAGGGCCGCAAGGCGCATTATGCAGGGTGGGGTGGGGTGACGTTGCTAAGCATGGCACTACTTTTGATGAAGGAGACTATCTTGAATTTATCGATCAAATTGAAAAAGAAAATTTATATGATATTATTTTATTCAGTGATGAAGAAACTTTTCACATGTGCGGTTAAGCGCAGCTACCGAGAGAGTAGGCCAGTAAACATAACAGCGTGACGTCAATTCTTGATCAACATGTAGGCATAGAAAGTTTTCGGTGTTGAACCACGTGACTATAAAAATATTTTTCGTTGCCTTAGATTGTGCTTGTTTTTATTCTCCTAAAGAGAGAAAAAAACAATTATCCATTTGGATAATTATATAACTGCAACTATTATGATAATTGCATATTGGGATGATTTTAATCTAACAAAATATAACAGTAAGTGGGTTGTTTTTGAATTTTTATATCTATCGAAGGAAGTCGGATATTTCATTTATTTTTTTTTTATTTTTAAACTGCAAAGCACAATTTTTATATGAGAAGATTTTTCAGTCCGTTCTTTTAATAATAAATAAAACTTTTCATTGAGTATTTCCAAATATTTTAAAGTTAGAAACATTTTTCACGACAGTTTTTTTAAAACTAAAACAATTAATAAATTCAATATTTTCGCACCGGACGTAATTTATTTCTTTTAAATATATTTAAAACTTAAAAAAATATTGTTTGTTTGTTTTATAGCATTTTATATGTAAAAAATTCACATGACTGAAACGGAAAATGAAATAGGAAATTTCCTATTCTCTCGAACACATTCAATTTATTCTTTAAATTCTTTATTCTTTAAATTCTTTATTCTCTCGAACACTTTATTCATACGAACACAAATTGATCTAAAAAATTCATTAAAGTTTTGAAATGAACTCAAAATAAGGAGTACATTAAATTTTAGATAACATATTTTCTTGTGTTTATCTTATAAATAAATATTGTTTGGTATTTGTGCCGTGTATTTACCGTGCTGAAATAATAACCTTATTTAGAAAGCAATTCTTAATAGGGAGACGGTTTCTAATTATTCTGCACTTTCATCTTACAATTTGATAAAAAAAAGATGCCATAAAATTTAACTTGAAAATCCTATCTAAAATATAACACGCCGCTGCACTGCACAAGCACCATTATTATTATTATTATTATTATTATTATTATTATTATTATTATTATTATTATCACAACAACAATAATAAAAAAGGTACTTCAGAGGGAATGTGGACCTTGCATAAACGGGTTTTAATTTAATGGTTGCTCCCTAAAAAGCGCACACGCAAAAGGTTTTCATTGGTTTATTTAATCACGAAAACTTTTTTGAAGGTACCATTTGAGGCAAAAAAAAAAAAAAGAAGAAAAACCCAAGGCCAAAAGCATTATATGAATATGTATGAAAAAATAAATGTAACAAAAAATAAAAATATTTAGTGTGGGAAATATAATAATAAAAATAAATTAAAATGAAATAATAATAAAATAAAAACAAGTACGAAATAAAAGTATGAATCAGATTGAATTAAAGAAATAAAAATATTGAAAAATAAAATAAATACAAGCTCGACTACAAAAAATCAAAACCCGTTTACGCAGGGTCTATGTTCCCTGTGAAGTGCCAAAAAAACTGTAGATGACATCGACTGGCGCCACACCAACTAGTTGTGAAGGGTCAGGGAGGATGGAAAGTCCGAGGTGGTAGAGTACTAACCAGATCTCCACTAGAAGTGTGCAGTTCAAATCTGGTACCTTAGGGAGGCATTTTGTCACCCAAACCCCAGGGAACACCAATAACCGATGCCAACGAGAAATCGATGGCAAACGGCTGTTGCGATAACGTGCAATCATCTGCACGAGTGGTCAAGAGGTGGAGAACATTAGAAATCTGGGAAGACTTGTTGTCACGCGGTCTCCAGCGAATACCTCGGGTTACTGGCAGTGAGCGATCACTGGTGATGGCCTGTGAAACAACTCCTAGTCATTGAAATAATAATAATAATAATAATAATAATAATAATAATAATAATAATATCCTCTTCCAAATTCACCACTCCTTGATTTAATATCGTAGATGTTTACTATATTTGCTTAGTTTTTAACCAATGATCACATTATGATATGCTTGTCTTTTAGTAGTCATGTGAACTTCATTTCCGTATTCATGTATTCTGTACTGATATGACAATGAAGATTATAGCGGAGTATAGGATTCTTAACTGATGAAAATACGCTACACATTTTGATGAAAAACATGAGGAAAAAATGGCCATAGAACAAAAAATCCAAAATCTAAATGTAATTTCCGTATTAAAAGTAATTTAAATATTTCAATATATAATTTTTTTGGGGGGGGATCGGTTTTCTTATTATAAACTATATATTACTTGTGGGTGAATATTTATTTTTTATTTAAAAATATTTAAAGCAAAAAAATACAAGAAAAAAACCCCAAAAAACTTTGGCATGAATGAGGACACATTTAAACATGTCTGCCAGCAATTTTAAAGTAAAATAGGGAGCCCGGCTTGGTAAGCAGACCATTAATACATCAGTATGCGGCGACACCTCTCTAAGTAGCCTATGCTTCGTATGAACAATAGATGTATTATTATTATTATCATTATTATTATTATTATTAATAATAATGATAATAATAATGATACTACTACTACTACTAATAATAATAATAATAATAACAACAATATTTATTTATTTATTTGTTATCCTCATCTTCATAATTGTTGCTTCACCACGTTTCGACCAACTCATCCTTTGGCTTTCTTCAGTTGATTAACTGCGACGGGATAGGAATATTAAGTTGGCCGAAACGCGGCGAAACAACAACAACTATGAAAATAAGAATAACATTCCGCAAATAAATAGATAAATAAATACACAAATTACTCATCTCAATGGATTGCAATAATAATAATAATAATAATAATAATAATAATAATAATAATAAGAAGAAGAAGAAGAAGAAGAACAACAACAACAACAACAAAAACAACAATATTAATAATAATAATAACAACAACAACAACAACAACAGTATTTAGGTAATATCTGAGCTTTATACAGTATTGTTTTTTGTCTAAAAAGTTATGTAACAATAGCAAAGATAATATAAATAAAAATAAGAGGAAAATAAGTATAATGCTACGATATCTATTTATAAAAGTGTTAGGTGAAAGTACCGTAGAATCATAAAAATCAGTGCTGTTATCCAACTAAGCATCTTTCGAAAATGAAACTGTTTTATGTTTTTTTTATATACAAATAAAAATGGAGATACGATATTGTTTTAATTGTTAGATGGAAGTATAGACCAATTAAGAACATTAGTGTCAGCTTTTCCCCTAGTAGTAGCTTAAATAATAATACTGATAATAACAAAAAATAATAGAAATATTAATACTAATAACAATAACAACAAAAGTATTAGTAATAATATATTTTGCGCGAATAATTGGGAATTTGATTTTCTGTTAATGTAAGCTGATTAATGTGAAGGATTTTGTAGTGTGAACAAAAATAAGAGGATAGTCAGAAAAGATACAATACAACCTGTGTCGAAAGCGACACCGAGAAAGGTTTTTGCTGTGTTCGGAGATACATACTGTTAATCTGAAAAACGACTGATACTAACATTAACGTGTTTGTCCAACTAGTGATTGCCGGCTATTCAACGATCTGCTAGACTAAGAATTAAACGGTAGCCGTCATTATTTTCTAGTTTTATGCAAATATAATCTATATGAAATTAAAAGATTTAAGAAATGAAATAATTTTCCGTTAGCATGTGGCTAAGAATGACATAAAAAAGGCCTGGTGATTTGGGGGTTTATTGGAGGACTGAATTTAAAGAGGAGGGAAGATTTTCTGCTATGTATGTGGGATTACATAGCTGAGAGAGAGAGAGAGAGAGAGAGAGAGGGAGAGAGAGGGAGAGAGAGAGAGAGAGAGAGAGAGGGAAGGGAAAATTATACTGTTTTTAAAATGGTGACGAAATGTACGTAATCTTGCTCGAAAACATGTTGCAGTATTAGCTTTGAATGGTGAGTGCAAAAGATTTGTATAGGAATGACCTTTGTGGTTTCTCATAGTGTCGATAATTAGGGAGAGAAATGTTATCATTTTCTTACATATAGAAGATGAGAAAAGTACAATATTGACCAGGACAAAATATTAAAATAGAAGAAATCGATTTAAAATATTTTTTCTTTAAAAACATGGACAAATAATAGGTCTACATTACTAACGAAACAGTTTCATTTAATCTTTTTAATTGAAACTATTCCAATCAATCTTAGAGGAGCATTCTCGTCTTTACTTTATTATATAAGAATATATGGTCAAAGTTATAATGTCGTATATATTCATAAGACGCTCGATTTTCATCTGAAATTGTTAGTTTATATAATTAGGCACGGAATAATTTAAATGACAATCATGTACAAACAGTAAATAATTATTTATCGCCAACGTCAGTGAGAATAGATCCCATGTTTAAATTATTCGTTGTGTTGATAATGATGTATAAATAATTAGTGGCATTTTAATTATTTATTTTATTTCTTTCAATAAATAGTAGAAGAATATATGTCCCAGGGCAGATACAACTCTTGAACAGAATAGTTCTGTACTACATCTATATTTCTTATGATGATTAAAATCAGGATATTATGATACTTAAGCTTATGTCTAGAATACTTATTCTAGTTTTGATCAAATCTCATTACATGATTTTGCTGCTAGAAAATGGCTAAAATTTAAGGCTTAAGATTAGGAAGTCTTTAAAAGAAATTGAAAGTCAATGAATCTTGCTTGATTAGCGGCAATATATGAAATTTAAATCAAATCTGATTTATTTCAATTTTAAAATCACAGTTTTGGGCCATATTATGACTAGGACTAGTACAACAGTATATTATTTTCATTGTTTTGATTCTCAGGTATACATCCATTGATATTTTATATGTTTTTATGTAGAGTGATGTGGTTCTCGTTTGATTAATTGTGTCTAACTGTGTCGGATATATACTCGAGAGTCCAAATAATGAATAGACTATTCTGTTGTCCTAGCCCTAATTATTACACCTTAAACGATTACCCCTCCCCCAAAAAATGAACTTTAGGGAATATTTATTAATTGATGTCTAACACCTATTGTTAAAATTTTGTAAATATCGGACGTGTCTGGATTTTCCCAACGAACTTTCAAATCTTTACCCCCCCCATAGCATGAATCAAATTAATTCAATTATGTTTCAAAATTCATAATTAACCGATTCATTAGTTTCAACGTAATTCCTGTACATACAAATGTATAAAAATATAGACATGCCTAACTTTACATAGATAGAGGTGTTATCAAATTGCGTTGTTATTAGGTAAATACTATAATGACTCCCCCAGCTTTTTGTTAAATGGTGTTTATGGATGATATCTAAAAAAGATGTTTTGCTGAACCGATTGATCGTAAAATCGAAAGAAAACTATCACTTTCTTGATTGGTTGGTTGTTTTTGTTTTACGGCATATCAACCCTTTTCAAGTTATTTAATGCCGAATTCAGTGATTTTGAAAAAAAATTTTTTTAATAGAATATTTTTTTTTCAAGTGAGTTTTTATTTAACCCATAGTTGGGACCCTAACAGGTACTACCACTCCGGGTCAGAGTGGACCTGGGAGCAATGGCTATTAAAGGGTAGCTCCACACTCCCCAAAGCCCGCAAACTGGGGCCTCACCATCGGATATAGTTTAAGGTTATATTCAGGACCGTCTTTCTTGAAGACCATATATAAAAAAATAATTGTCCGGCGTAGAAGGCCAAAAATATCAAAGAATTATATATAATTTTTTTTTTATTGGAATCCTTTGAGATGTTTGATATGTTTCAGCATGACCGGGGAACGATTCGGCGGGGGGACGATTCGGCGTCAAATTAGCACTTCGTCGTTTTATAGTCAAAGTTTTTTTTTCATTTTTAAAATGAATTCCGTATACGAAGATATTTTTTTTCGAATAAAATTGAAATAAAAATTATTAAAAGGAAAAAATTATTTTGATTAAAAAAAAATATATATAACTGTGTTTATTTAAAACACAACACAAAAACAAGCAACACCCAGTCGTCAACAACGAGATTATATTTTTATATGGCTTTTCTTACTTAAAAACTTAAAAATATTTTTAAGTTTATATTCTTAAAAAAATAATTATAAAATAATTAACCAAAAAGAGTTTCGAAAAAACATGATTTTCCTTTAAAAAACAGTTAAATAGCTATAAACATTAAAAAATCTCGAACGGTGTTTATGTAAAACATGACACTAAACCAGACATCAACACTCAGTCGTCAACAATGAAACTATTTTCATATTGTTTTTCTTTATTTAAAAAAGGAACTTGAAAAATTAAATATAAAATAATTAACCAAAAAAGGTTTTTCAAAAAAAAAAACATGCTTTTTCTTAAAAACAGTTGAAGTGATATACTTTTTATATTGTTTTTCTAAATTAAAAAAAAAAGCTGATAAAATCTTTATAAAAATGTAACTGGCGGGGTTGACCCAATGCCCTTCCACCGAATCGGCGACGCTGTCGAACCAGCTGAGCCGAATCGGTTATGCTGAAACGCCCCATTTCCATTTTAGGGAGATTTAGAACACAATAATTTTTTTTTCTCATGTCCACTCCTTACAAAGCATATCGCCACTTAGACGTAAGTACTTGGGACCATGTCTAGGAAAGATTAACAAGATATTTGTTTATGTTAAATTTTAAACTTCTGCATACAGGAGAGCGACAATATTTTTCGGACACTTTGAAAAAAAATAATTCAAGGTGGTTACTAGTGCCAAAAACTTTTGAGATTGTAAGTACGTAATTGAAGACTGAAAATCCACTACTAGTGTAATCATTTTTTTTAGTTTGGCTTTGATAATTTTAGTTTTTTTCTGATTTTTGCGAAAACTTGCGCGACACTATTTTACGAACATGAGAAAAAATCCTATTTTATTAAGAGCTATGTTCATGTATATATTGCTGTATGCAAATTTTCTGCTTGTACACTTAGGTGTCATCATTAGAATCTATTATCTATTCTATTCTACTGGCAAAACAATTAAGTTTAATGAGGTAAAATGCATTCAAAGGAAGTCGTTTTTTTGGCACGGAAGAAGCGGGAAGATGGCCCTAGCATCAGAAGGATCGCCATAGATTTGAAGCTGTCGAAATCAACGGTCGAATACATGCTTAAGGCAAACTCCGAGCGGAAAAAGAAGAGAGGACGGAAAAGATCAATTGGCAAGAGGACTGAAAGGAGAATGAAGAGGACTGTGACACGGCTTTTGACACCTGGAGAAAAGTTACAGCAAGAAAAGTGAAGGAGAAATATAAATTGGATGTAAACATCCGAGCAGTACAAAGAACGCTGCATAGGATTGGTTTGAAGTATGCAAAATCTAAGAAAAAATTACACTAACAAAGAAACACAAAGGAGCAAGACTGGAGAGTGCTAAAAGGTGATTAACAAAGCATGTTTACTTTAAGGTTATATTTACTGATGAGAATCGTTTCAAGTTTAATGGATGGTGTACTTGGCCGAGAAGAGGTGAGCCTGTTGTACTGAACAAACGACAGATGGGGTGAGGAGGAGTTATGGTTCGAGGTAAGATCTTTGCTAATTGAAATATATGGTTGGAGTGGCTGAAAGGACGACAGAACAGTGAAAGATACAAGCTGTTGCTGGACGAGAAAGCCCTACCAAGGATAAGAAGAGAGATGGGGATGCAAAAAGCTCTAAATTTAAAAGATCTAAATTTAATGGAAAATTTTTGGGAAATACTTGCGCAACTTGTCTATAATGGATCTGAAATAACGAAAGAGGCTAAACTATTTTTTTTTTTTTTTTTAATTACATTTTCACCCCAAACAAGGCACATTGCCACTTTGGTGTAGGGGGCTACTATCAGGGGGAACATCTACTGGGGTACTATGTAGGGATTCTGGCAGCGAGATGTTGGTTCACGTTGCACTTGAACTTATGCATGTCAGTACAGTTGGGGAAGCAGTGACCTGGAATGGAATTCCAAAGTCTAGCAGTTCTGGGGAAGAAACTACTGGAGTAGAAAGATCTTTTACATCTAGGGATCTCTACAGTGTGAGGGTGGGATTTTGCAGCTTGTCGGGTCTGTCGAGGGTGTTCACGTCGTGGGGGCACAAGTGCTTGCAGTTCTTCAGAGCATTCACCATTATAATACTTGTAGAACAGGCAGAGCGATGCAACGTTTCGACGATGGGACAGAGGCTGAAGTTTAGATGCCAGTTTAGGGCCTATCAGATTTGCGACTCTCTTTTGAACCCTGTCAAGGAGCGAGAGACTAGTAGCCGATGCACCGGCCCAAATATGACAGCAATACTCCATACATGGGCGAATAGTGGCCTTATAGAGGTACAGGATACTTTCGGGTGTTAAAAGTTTTCTAGCACGGTAGAGAGAGCCCACCTTCCTTGCAGCGGCCCTGGCAATGCCCTCGATGTAATTGTTCCAACTCATGTTTCCTGTGAACGTTAGGCCAAGGAGCTTGAGAGACGTACTCTCAGATAAAGAGTCGTTGGCCATTGCTATAGGTGGTAGAGAAGGTTTCTTGTAATTATTGAATGAAACCAGTTTTGTCTTGGTGGCATTGAACGTTACCATCCATTTTTGTCCCCATTCCACTACTGATTGGAGGTCATCCTCTAGTGTTTCTGCCATTACTTTAGATATATGTTCGTTTGTTTTCCTGTCGTGCCTGCTATAGAGTGTGGTGTCATCAGCATATATACCCATCTCAGAGGCAATCTTGTCGGGGAGGTCATTTATGAATATCAGGAACAGCAGAGGTCCAAGGATAGATCCTTGGGGCACTCCCGCATTTTTAACTATGGGAACGAATACTAGATGCAAAAAAAAAAAACAACTAATAGAAACACGTAGAGATGTTATTGTTCATATGTTTGATCATTATGAAGAGAGATTGATAAAGGTTAATGAGAAGAAAGATGATATTACAGACTATTAACAGTTTTTCAACGATGTCCGAAAAATAATGTCGCGTGTGTTTTGTAAAAAATTATGTTTTGTAAAAAATTATGAAAATTAAATATTTTTCTTTACCTAATCGATTTTCTTCCATTTTTATTACAGGTATTGTCTTTATATGTTTATGCTATTCTATTGAAGGAATTTCGCCACTCTATGGTACTCGGAAAGTCGAATAATAAAGTGTCCGAAGAATATTGTCGGGCCCTTGTATCAGTATAGCCAGGGAAGCAGACAGCAGGAAGGGAATTACAAAGTCTAGCTGTTAGAGGGAAGAAACTATTAGAATAGAAATCTTTCTGGCATTTAGGGACATCAACCATAAAGTGGTGACATCTTATTGCTAAGTGGGTTTGTGGGGGATATGTACGTCAAGGGGGTACAAGTGAAACGAGTTCATCAGAACACATTCCATTAAAATATTTGTAAAATAGGCACAGTGATGCAACATTGTGACGGTGGGGTAGGGACTGGAGCTTAGTTGATAAAGTGGGGCCGATTAGATTGACAACTCTTTTTTGGACTTTATCTAAGAGGGAGAGACTAGCGGTAGATGCACCAGCCCAGATGTGGCAACGATACTCCATGCATGGGTGAATGCTGGCCTTGTAAAGGTACAGGATACTTTCAGGTGTGCGTAGTCTTCTAGCTCGAAAGAAGGACCCCACTATCTTTGCATCAGCCTTTGCAATGTCCTCTATGTATTTAGCACATTTTAATGCATTTCCTAAAGTATGCATAAAACTGTGAAATCATATAATTCTATAGTTAGTTTTAGAGATACAGACTGAATCACATTATTATAAATCGGTAATTACTGTTTATTTTAATCGATATTAATAAAGTTATTAGATTCAAATAACACGAAAACTTTCAATATATAAATACGTAAAGATCTATGTAATAATTTTGAAATGCTTTCAAATTTCGAATTTTCATTCTTTTTTTTTTTCAACGAATGACAAAGGATTAAAAAAGATTTAAAAAAAGATTACAAATAAGCTATGATGCATTCTGGTGGATTTAATTTTGTATGTTTTTAATTATGAATTTTTAAAAGTTAGCTTTAGCATTTTTTATTCCAATATTGTTTGGAATCACCACTTATCAAGAAGAATAGCCACACGAGGATAATGGTTAATGAAACGGAAATAATTGTCACCTGAAAATTTAGGAACACTATGGGCGTATTAACCTTGATCAATGGTATGAACTTATTACTTATGAAGTTTTTTTAACAAGTATTTGTTAACACTGACCTTAAAGATAACAAAGTTGTAATCAAGAGGGAAGCAATCCCAAAGTAATGTGTTCAACAGAGGGATTTCCTTGTAAATAAGCCCCGTCCACAGAAATTCCGCCTGAAATTAGGCACATGGAGAGAGAAAACAAAGTTTTATTTTCGATGTGGTAGAAAACGAGTTCGGGCTGTAAATGTTATACAAGGAGGAATCAAAGATCAAAGCTAAGTTGAGAACTTTCCATAAAGATAGAGCAGAGAGAGACTATTAACGGCGTTTCTGTGAAGATGGTATTACAGAAGGTCACCACCTTCCAAATAATTGATTAATCTAATATATATATATATATATATATATATATATATATATATATATATATATATATATATATATATATATATACTCGTTTTTTTTTTATATTCAAAAGTAATGGACTAATGAATTCAACGAGGTTGTTAGATAGTGCTCAATAAAAAGAGCTGATAATACTTGTTTATTGTTATATAAACATGCTCACATCCCGCTGCTACAAATAGCCACTTGTTTCAATCAAACAACAGATATCATCAGGCAGCGACTTGACTATTCAAAAAGTTCAATGAATAATCATAATAATAATAAGATTATTCATTGAACTTTTTGAATAGTCAAGTCGCTGCCTGATGATATCTGTTGTTTGATTGAAACAAGTGGCTATTTGTAGCAGCGGGATGTGAGCATGTTTATATAACAATAAACAAGTATATATATATATATATATATATATATATATATATATATATATATATATATATATATATATATATATATATAACAACAAGCGTGTTCCATGAAACTATGCATATATTTTATCTACGTTTAAAAATAGTTACATTTAATCGGAACAAAGTGCCTTTCTCAGTTACATATTTCTATAAGGAACGTAGTAACTGGTTTCATTCACTACATAGCAGGTCCTCACATTCCACTCATGTCACCGGGTTACATTATAAACGTTTATACTCATTTTGGTCCGAACGTTATTATTTCTTTCACATCACTCTTCATATTATAACACACTACAACTGAATAAGGATATAGATAACAGGTGCTCCCTAGAATCTAAACAAATTTTACCTTACACCATGCTTGTAGTAAATAAAACAATAACAATGTGCAAGTCACATAAAGATTAGAAACACATACAGACACACGGGAAGTGATCACACAATTTAGCGTAGGGGTGCCCATTACGTCGATCGCAGAGACATTGTGACTATATCGCATATTATTGAAGGAGAAAAAAAAACTTTGGCGCTGGCAAACTTTCAAAGCCTCGTGCCAGAACTTGAGACGCAAGAGCAGTCAAGTGCGCAGCTTGAGAGTGAACGCTAGATAAAACAAATTGGCAATTTTCTGTCAGAGTTTAAAGACTTAGCTTTACTCGAGCTAATCGCTACATTCATGTGCTATCCTTTTCAAGAAAATGCTGAGGCTGTTTCACTCGCATCGAAAATTGCAACACTGTTTCACTTGAACTCTTCTGGAGCGAGAGGTGAGATTCTGACACTATAAGCCGACATTCGGCTGATGTAGAGCTCATGAACAATTCTTAAGCTTACTCACAGAGGATCCAAACCTCAGTAAATGCGTTACCACCTTCACTGCATTATTTGGGTGTACTGGAAGTCTGGCGGAGGCTGGCTGTTAGCAGCTACTGTTCAGACGATGTATCACCTGACGGCTTTCATCTAATGCAAGTCATCAGTGTAAGGTAATGACAAAAAATGTACAACGTTGCAGTGTGCAATATAGGTTGATGCAGTAATGCAAGATACACCTGCATATACAGTCATATAAAAATAATTTACAAGATATTTATAATAATGTGTTTTGCATTTTTAGTAGGTGGTAGATCATTTAGACTTAATAATGTCATAATTAGCTCTCATGCTGAAAATGTGTGCGCATACCAGATTTAGAGATGTCCTTTACAATATCTGTTTGAACTTTCTGTCTAATGATATTTGTTTTAACGGCCATATTTTGGATGCAATAGGACATAGTGACATTTTTGTTCGCATGGCTGTATAAGAACTGCCCATTCTAATTTCTAGACTGTGCACCTGCCGTTTTGAGCCTCAGGTCTTTTGGTAGAAATGGCCGGCATTCCTTTAAGTTATTGCTTTGATCACCCCAGCTGTAACGAGTAGTGGACAAACAGCGTCGTGAAGCTCGCATATTTCAACTTTTCGTCTTCTAATAGCAATGGTTACTTTGTCTTCGGCTATAATTGACTACAAAGGTATTAGACATGAAAGAAAGCGTTTGGTTAGCTTCAGTTGTTGGTGGACCTCTAATTGAATCTGGAATAGTTTGCCTCAACGTTAATTGCCAATCATGGCAGAGAAGAACTGTGATGCGATTGTGACTAACAGGGAATTAAATAAGAAATAATGAACACTGCACAAAACTATTTTATCACAAACAAGACGAGAGTACAGCATTAGAAGCAACTCTGCCTCTAGCACTAAGGCTAAATAAATCTTGATATATTCCAAACACTGATGTACGAATCATTATGCTCAGACATTACAGCCCAACCCATAATGTGGATTGAAAACCTTCCAATATTGCCACCATCATCGTCATAATCATTATTTGTAGAGGTTCTGCTCATATCTACTGCAACGACCACCAGCAGCAGTTTCCTATCCTGCCCGCAACAACTCATAATCACAATCTACTATAATACCCCTCTTTCCGTCGACTAGAATTAACAGAAGCAATCCTCTCTCTACGACCACTATGAACAATTTCCTATCCTGATTGCAGAAATATAATCATCATCTATTATAGCAACACTCATCCTGTTCACTGCAACTAGCAACAATGATTCTGCCGATACAGCCACCAGCAGCAGTTTCTAATCCTTCCCGCACCAACATCAACATCTACTATAGTCCACTACAACCAGCAGCACTAATATTGCCTCCTAGGCAACCAGCAGCAGTTTCCTATCCTGTCCGCATTGCAATAAATAAAACGATAATAATTTGCAAGTCACTTAAAGGCTAGAAACACACGAAAGACAAATCTTATAAAAATTATCTTGCCCACAGCACAAAGAAGAAGCAGACTCTGATCCTGTCTGCAGCAGCATAACTATCATTATTTACTTCAGCAACTATTTCATAGAGACATGTTTATTTCTAATAAGAAAACCTGAATCAATGTTAGTATATCATTGATTAGTTTATACATTTCTGGGCGTAAACTGATTTTGAATGTAAATGACTAGATATCTTAACCGTTTCACGCACGACTTTTGCAGAAATTCTATACACCTGATCTAACTTGTTCTTGAACAACTTGCCTTCAAATTAAGCTGATTTCCATTTGGTTGAGCTGCTTGCCCGTACCAATGTGATTCTCTCTCTCTCTCTCTCTGTCTCTCCAGATTTCTTTGTCTTCCGTCAGCTGCCCAGATCTTTATGATCACAGTTGGCGTCATGTGCAATTTGCTGGATGTAAGTGGATCTAGGTCGTCCTATGCTCGTGCGTCTGTGCCATGGAGTCCACAGCAATATTTTTCTCACCAGATCTTGCTTGCTCCTCGACGGGACCAACGTTTACGATTTTCCAGCCACTGTCAAAAGAGCAAGTAAGAGCTGACTTCCATAAAAACCTGTAATCTAATTAATAAAACTCACTATGTCTGTCTGTCTGTCTATCTGTCTTTCATTCATATTTTTAAACTTTATCTCTCCCGAAACTAAAAGTCACAAACCGGTGCTGGGGGTCTCAAATGATTGGATTTTTATGGGCCGTTCTTTTGTGGGTCTTTAGCTGGTTAAAATAGTTTTTAAGGGATCAAAAACGGGTAAAAAAAATCGTTATACATTTTGTACATTCATCTTAGTTCATTTTTAATCAGTTCATATGCGTGTCACGTGATACAGTGGTGACGTCACCAGCTTTGAATGCTACAGTTTTGATTTCAGTTTCGATTTTAGCTGAATGCACTCATATATATATATATATTACTTTTGAAATCGCGACTCAATAATTGAGCAAAACGTATTTCTCGATGTCTCCGACTCTCACAAATAAATAAATAAATAAATAAAATTGGTCAAATAAAACAATTATGACAACTTTTCTATTTGTTATGGAACATCTTGCCTCTTTCTGAGGGCAAAATTAAGCACAAAATTGGCCTTTAATGTTGAAAAATCAAACTCTAAAAAAAACAAAGGAGTACCTATGCTTGTTCCACAATGGAACAGTACCATACAGGGATTGAGGACGATGTTTACATAATTCAGAGGACGACTCGACAAATATTTACTGACATTGAATTTGAAAACAACCATGTTGTAATCTGCCTAAAGGAATTGCACAGTAAAGTGTTTTACAAGTGGAAATTTCTTGAAAACAAAACAAAACAAAAAACAAACAAACAAAAAAAACAACTGTTCATGGAAGCTGCGTTTGATTTTAGATTCGCAGAGGAAGAAATATTTTTTGACAAGTTTTGCTAAGAAGGTTTTACGAAGAGGAGGTCAGAGATTGGAGATCAATCGAGCAGTTACTATGGAAATATGAAGATAGTAGAAGGATACTAGTGAGGTCTCTTCTCTGATATAAGGTGACCATTTTCCACTAGATTCCAAAGTTGATTTTGTACTTTGTAAAAAGACATGAAAAAGTGCCTTGAACGGCACCTCCCAAGGTGTGGCCGCAGTATTTCATCTTGGACTGTCTTCCAACCCAAGTTGATTGCTGTAACAATATACTGTATTAATCTCTCACTCTTTTTCGTATCTGTTGGCTTCTACCCGGTATTCACCGTGTGTACATGTTTTTCCTTGTTTTTGTTTATCTAATGCATTTAAAGCGCTTGCTTCATTTCTGTATATTGAAATCTATCTATCTATCTATCTATCTATCTATCTATCTATCCGTTTATTTACTATCATAAAAAGGAACTTTGTATGTGTGTCCCCAATAACCCCGAAATGGCTCAGCCGATTTTTATAAAATTTCACACAAACGTACTTTACGTATTTATCAGTGTTCTTAGATAGGTTTTGTGTCAGAATGTCTGCAATAAATAAAAAATAATAAGTCCGATGAAAGTAAGAACAAGCGATTTTGACCAAAGTTAACACCTTATACAGCCTAATATCGCAAGTACGTTTGAGATGTTTTATAACCGCACAAGCCAAAAGACCTGGCATATAAAATCAACGGTAAGTACTTTGATATGACGAGCACATTCGAAATGAATGTTTCTGTTTAGAGCATAATTGAAGCATGATACTTGACTTTTGCATTTTAAAGTTTAATTCAAGTCGTTATATCTAAAAATAATTTTATAAAATCAACAGTAGTTTCTCTACAGTGCAATGTAGACTACAACGTATCGTGGACTAAGTCACTGCAGGGAGACATGTGAAGCTTCTTTCCGGTGCACTGCGATGCCCCCCCCCCCCAACTAGAGCAGGCAATCAATCGATTTGATTGAAAAATAGGCGATTTCACCGATTTTGATGACAATAAAAATATAGGAGGTTGAAACATTCGTTGATCCTGATTCACTCCCAGGCAACGTCGGATCTCCCTGCTAATATTTTGTATTGTACGCTCATTTTCCGATTGTAACTACATGCT
Source organism: Euprymna scolopes (assembly GCF_053919585.1). Lineage (NCBI taxonomy): Eukaryota > Metazoa > Mollusca > Cephalopoda > Sepiida > Sepiolidae > Euprymna > Euprymna scolopes. The sequence goes on from NC_136492.1 coordinate 91,001,445, forward strand.
TAGTATATCAGATATGGACATATCAGTGTTCAGGAGAGATTGAAGAAAATTGTGCCTTTCATAGTGCTGCTTCAAACGCAGACAGAGTATAAAATTAATTTGCAATCTAGAGAGAGATGGCCCTTTTATCACGGAAAAGACGTTACTAATCTTTCTCTACAATATCCTTGTTTCAATATGTAGACGGCTCGACTGAGCTCCAATCTGTGGTTTCATCCATAAAATATTCACAGCAAGAACTCACAGAAAATTTTCCATTCTTCCTTTGTGTGCCTAAAAATAAATATATAACAGAGCTGTTGACACTGGTAGCAACAGCAGCTCATAAAGATATGCAAATGACCAAGCCGGCTGTGCTAAGTGACGTCACAGCAGAGAAAACAAAGAAGTAGTGTTCGGTAAAACAGTGGTGTTCGAGACCTGACGAGAAAAGCACGTGTTTCAGAAACTCACATGTTCAAGACACGTGAGTGACGTCAAAGCCGAGAAATGAACTGTTTAAATATTTAGAAAAAAAAAATGCGTTGTTGAAAATACCAGATATAAAGGCTTTTGTTAAAAAAAGAAAAATGCATCGAGCTTTTTTTCCTTCTGTTTCCTTGTGACGAAATCTATAACGTGTTGGGTCCGTTAAGATGTAACGACACCGTTAAAAAATTATACAACGTAAGAAATGGGCGTTCCATGGATAGGATTTCTTTACAAGAACTTCCCTTCTATGGAACACTATACCACACGACTGCTTCCCTGCTTACTACAACATGGTCGTCTTCATATTCAATGCACCATGTTCTTAAGTAATGAAATCTTGTTTGTTTCATTTATCATTTTCAATCCATATCGTATTGTTTATCATCTAACTGAAGACTTCATTATCCTCGAATGGCTTTTGACCTTATTAAGTGATGAAGCATACCGTACAAATCTAAATTTTCATAAATAAATACTTATAGGGATATTTTATTGTTTGGACTGCCAATATTTAAGACTTAATGTGATAAGATGATATATGTCATGTTGTTATGAGACAATTCGCCCAGGCATTACCCCCTCCTCTCATTACAGGGCAGTATAGTATACGTTCATTCATCATAATCATATCTTTCCAGTGATTACGCCTCCTATTGGTGTAGACAGTGTTGTATCTGTTTTGTTGGCATAATCTCTCTTTCAAGAATTTCCTCCTCTTTTTGAGGAGCAGTGTAGTTATATTCGCTCATTATAATACCATCCTTCCAGGCATTACTTCATATTTTAAGGAGTACTGTTTATTCTGTTCTGATAAAACCATTCTTCTAGGCGTTACCTCCTCATTTTTCCAGGAAACATCTAGTTCATTCGTTATGATACCATTCTTAGACACTATCAAAAAGATTTGCCCCTTTTTAATGGACTTAAAGATTCAAGTTCTTTTGTATTTGGAAAACATGGAGTTTTTCTTTCTTTTTTTATTGCAAGGTACGTATCCTTGCATCCGTTGCTGCGTTTAATGGACACTTGATTGTCGGTTATCATTCGGAAATCTGATCTTTGATCGGCTGATTCAGCAACGACGCTTTCTGGCGCATTCCATTTGATGACGTGTCAATCTATCTTCAATTTGTTGGACACGTTTTCGGAGTAAAAAGATATCGCCGAAAGTTTGTGTCGCCTGTAAGCAGACATTAAACAGCCTACACTGTCGGGTCAAAGAACCCAAAGTGTCTTAAAAAGATTTGGAACTTAATTTAATATTCACGTTAAAAGATGTTTTATCTTTATATATGTATATATATGTATATATATATATGCATGTATATATATGTATATATATATATGTATATATATGATGTATATATATGTACGTATATATATGTATGCATGTATATATGCATGTGTATATATGGATATGTAGGTATATATATATGTATTTAAATGTATGTATATATATATGTATATATATGCATATGTATGTATACATATATTGTATGGATATATATATATATGCATGTATATAATATGTATATATATATAAATATGTATATATATATGCATATATATGTATATATATATGTATGTATGTATATATATATATGTATGCAAGGGCGAATGAACTCTTTTTCTGGGTCAACGGCCAACTAGCACAGTGTATATTTGTGTTTGTGTTTGTGTGTGTGTGTATGTGTATTGGGGTGGAAAAGGCTCCCGTAAGCCGTGGTGAAGGCAACCTTTCTAGGAGAAGAAAATCTCTGATTTAAAAAAAACAAAGCGGGAGACCAGTACCCGCATTAAGCTGGGCTGCAGTTTAATTTGTTGCTGGCTATCTTGTTCTTGCTTGTTGCTGGATCTCAACATTTTGAATCGAGAGAGAGACTTAGCTGTCGTACAAAGCTAAGACTCTGTAACATCATCTTTGTATAGATACTCCCTCAGGCATTTGGGCTCATGGACTTTAAATGTCTGAGGGAGTGGCACTCGTCTGACAAGACGTTGCAATCATTATCATCATGCATGTATATATGCGTGTATATTTATATGTATATATATATAAATATGTATTTATATGTATGCATATAATATGTATGTATATGTATTTATATAAATAGGTTTGACGTATATGTATGTATATAAATATGTATATATGAATATGTATGTACATATATGTATGCGTGTATACATATATGTATATATATGTATGTATACATATGTATTCATGTATATATGTATGTATATATATATATTTCTATATATATGTATGAATATGTATGTATGCGTATATGTATATATATAGGTATGTAAATATATATATATATGTATATATATGCATATATATGTATATATGTATGTATATGTATGTATATATATGTATATATATATATGTATTGGGTGGAGAAGGCTCACGTAAGCCGTGGTGAAGGCAACCTTTCCAGGAGAAGAAAATCTCTGATTTAAAAAACCATAAAGCGGGAGACCAGTACCCGCATTAAGATAGTCTGCAGTTTAATTTGTTGCTGGCTATCTTGTTCTTGCTTGTTGCTGGATCTCAACATTTTGAACAGATAGAGAGAGAGAGAGAGAGAGAGAGAGAGAGAGAGAGAGAGAGAGAGAGAGAGAGAGAGAGAGAGAGAGAGAGAGACTTAGCTGTCGTACAAAGCTAAGACTCTGTAACATCATCTTTGTATAGATACTCCCTCAGGTATTTGGGCCCATGGACTTTAAGTGTCTGAGGCAATGATACTCGTTTGACAAGACGTTGCAATCATCATCATCATCATCATCATCATATATGTATGTATATACATGCATGTATGTATATATACTTATGTATATGTATGTACATATATATATATATATATGTATATATATATTTGTATGTATATATATATATATCTGTATGTATGTATATATATGCATGTACGTATATATATATGTATATATATGTATGTATATGTATGTGTATATATATAAATATTTATATGTATATATATCTGAATGTATATATATCTGAATATATATATATACATATATATATATATATATATATATATATATATATATATTATCTTTTCATTCGTTGGATTGCAATAGATTCAAACTTATTAAGAATTAGCCTGGGTACCTGGCGTGGCCTTGGTGTTTGGAGGTGTGTGTTGAGCAAAAGAAAAAAAAAAAGTGGTACTAGGCAGGTAGGTTCGAACCCGTACCGCGAAGGAGAAAACAAAAACGTGAAAAAAAAAATAAAAATCATGATCTTTGCTGTTGCTTCTATCGCCAGACCAGAAGTTACGTATGTTTAAATTAGGGCTAGACAATTGAAAAAAAAAAAACGGGATGACTTTCGAAAATATCGGCGAAAAAAGCGACCCCTCCTTGTAAAAATGTGCCCAACTGAGGATGAAGGAATTAATGTTTTTTGCCAATTCTTCGATATTTGTCGTCTGAAGGGTTGAGCTTCAAACCGATACTGATCTCGTGAAAATCCGTCACCTCTGTCGAAAGTTAGGCAGTCATACATACATACATGCATACATACATACATTTAAATAGACAGGTGAGATTTATATTGTAGATAATTAAACAATTTGTTAACTCATTAATGTTTCCAAAATATAAATGAGAAAAAAGTGTACATTTAAGAATGCACTGTTTTATTTTATTATTGTTGAACAGAAATTATTTTGCCCTCTATACACAAGCGCACATAATACAACTTATTTCCTTTGCTCAAGATCTGTCAAGATGAGTGACGTCATATTTGATTACCATAACTCAGTTAAAATCTTCAATGTTGCAACAATTGCAAAATTGCATGAAACGAGCAAATCATAGCATTTTCGTACATAGCATTCTGCTTGGCGATTGTACAGAGTGTCTTTTTCCAAACCGGAAGTTAAACGACACTCAAAAAAGACTTCCGGCAGATTTTTCTGCTAAACTATTAAACGACACCTCATTATAAAGAAAAATGAATAAATAAACAAAACTATATATATATATATATATATATATATATATATACATATATATATATATATATATATATATATATGTAGCGAGTAAAGAAACAAATAAATTCAAGACGAAAATCTCGTAAGAGTTTGAATAATATTCATCGCTGTGCATACAAAAGCCAATTCTACATCTAATTGTCACCATAGACTTTCGCGAGACTTGATATTTCCGGACGCAACTGACTTGGTGATTGTCCATGATAAAATGCTTAAGGCAAAATTTACTATCATGCAGACACATATGGATACACAGATACACGCACCATGTATGCAAAAAGGTTGAGGCAGGCTAAACTATCACAACTATGCACAAAGTAAGAGTTGATATAGTAATTACCAACATTCAAACACACATTCAAGTCTGGTTAAAATAAATAAGGCGATTCCGTAGTGATATATAAGGTTGGTGCAAAAATAATTTCGTTTTTGACATGAAGTTAAACGCCAAAAAACGATATTATGTTTGCACCAGCCTAATATATTCTTAATGAAAAACGAAAATCGACTTTCAACAATAGAAGTCTTTTTTGTAAACGGATCATGGGAGTGGAGTTCAGCTGTGTGGAGAACAGGGTTGATTTGGTGCGGAGTTGTTAGTTTATTTATTTTCCTATTTATTTAATTATTTACCCGTGTATTAATTCATTCATTCTCATGTTGGTATTAGGAGATGGAGTTTGTAGGGTGAGGGTTTGGGAATTATGTTCTAAAGCCAAATCGTATGCAGATGTTATCTTAAACAAGTATGTGGTTCGACTGTCTACTGCCCGCTGCCAGTCTGAGATTTCTAAGAGTTAGTGTATCTTTAATTCATTTTATTATTTGTTTTATTTAATATTCCTCTTTCTATCTGCGAAAAGGTTAAGATTTTCCCGGATCTATTGACCATTGCTTGGGCTTCTAGGGAACGGTTGAGGGGAGGGAAGGGGAGTAGGAGGCGGAAGAAGGAAAGGAAAGGAGGGAGAAAAAAGGGGAAGAAGAGGGAAGAGAGAAGAACGAGAGAAGGGGGAAAAGGGGGTGGGGCATACTTTGTTTAATAGTGGTAGCTTTGTTTTCTCTCACTTAAACAAAATCAGTTCTTACTAGACTACCTCTAATGTTTATTTATTACCATTTCATTTCTTCATTTAATGTTGGTTTATTAATTTTATTATATTTATAAATTTGTTATAAAAACTTTTCATAATGATAGTAAGTGAAAATTAGAATGTATGTCATTACTAAATTTATGATGGTCAAATGCAGTCATTTTTCATGGCAGAGGTAATGATTACTTACAAAAGAAGGATGATTGGGAATTCTTCCCGGTTATTTGCTACTCACTGAAGGTTATATTAATTATTTGTAAATAGTCATACCCACGGATCATGTGCACGTAGAAGACTATGTATACACACGTATCCATCCACTGATATGTTAGATAACTCCCTGGAGTAGATGCATACAGGTATTATCAGGAGTTATTTTCAACGTCTATATCATATACTGTCGTGTATCATTTATCGTTTAGATTTCGATCCTCAAGATTGAGGTTAACAATTTTAAAGAGGTTTATGAGAGCGTTTCATTTTAGTGGAAATATAATCATTGGTTTCAACATTGTGTCATACCAGCAGCAACAAAGTTACCGTAACAATTAATGTTTACAATGGTCATTCACACTCCGGCTGTAGCGGGATTACGTATTCATTATTATAGACACAAATCTCTATCGAATATTATGCAGAACCTAATATAGAGTAGTGAGATGAAAATTCTCTCTCTCTCTATCTCTTTCTTTCTCTCTCTCTTCTCTCTCTCTCTCTCTCTCTCTCTATATATATATATATATATATATATATATATATATATATTATTGATATTTAAATAATATTTTAAAATCTATATTTTAATTAGATTTTAAAAGTAATACATATGCTGCTCCCTATTTGGAGGTACCAAAATGGGATAAATAGAAAATTATTCCCAACTCGCATTTAGATGAAAATGCACTTTCATATATATAATTGCATTCATTAAAAAAAGGTATGACAAAACAACAACAAATAACATCTCTCTCTCTCTCTCTCTGTTTCTCTCTCTCCGTCTCTCTCTCTCTCCATATATATATATATATATTTATATATATATACAATATGTATATATATATTATATATAATATATATACCATATATATAATATATATATTATATATATGGTATGTATATAATATATAATATATATAATATGTATATATGTTATATATATCTAGTATATATATAATATATATATTATATATAGATTATATATATAGTATATATAATATATATATATAGTATATATATATAATATATATTATATATATGATATATATAATATATATATATTATATACATTACATAAAATATATATTACATACATATATAAATAAGTATATATATATAATATATAATATATATAAAATAGATATGGTATATATAATATATATATAATATATATTATATATATAATATATATATAATATATACATAATATATATATAATATATATAAAATATATATAGTATATATACTATATAATATGTATAATATATATATGATATATATAATATATATATAATATAATATATATATATACTATATTTAATGTATATATAAAATATATATATAATATATATAACATATATATAATATATATAATATGTATAATATATATAGATATAATATATATATAAAACATGTATATAATATATATATAATATATATATATAATATATACATAATATATATAAAATATCTATATATAATCTATATATAATATCTATACATTATTTATATAATATATAATATCTATATATAATATCTATATAATATATATAATATATATAATATACATATGAAATATATAATATATAATATCTATATATAATATATATAATATAAATATATATAATATACACAATATATATTTTATATTATATATATAATATATATAATATTTATATATAATATATAATATAATGTATATAATATATAATATATACGTAATATCTAATATATATATAATATATATAATATATACATATAATATATATAATATATATATAATGTATATATGATATATATAATATATATATAATATATATATAATATATATATAAATAATATGTATAATATGTATAATATATAATATACATATAACATATATAATATATATATTATATAATATATATATAATATATAGTATATATATCATATATATATTATACATATATATAATATATCATATATATATTATATATAATTTAATATATATAATATAAATATATATATAATATATAATTATATACATAATTATATATATATCTTATACATAATGGTATATATAATATATATATATATAATATATAATCATATATTTATATTTATATTATATTATTATATATTAAACTCTTTGTCTTATAAGGAAAAGAAAACAAGCGAAAATATTTTACCTATTCCTCATCCTTGCAAAGTAATTTTAAAGATTTATATATTTACCTATTTTTGTATCTCCATGAAAATCCTTTTCTATGACAATTTAATATATTTTTAAATACTATTCATTTATTTCTAAAATTAAATTTATTTTCTTAATTTAATTTTAATTATTTTTTCTAATCCGAACTAATCAACTAAGTTATATTGTTGCGATTCTATGTTAGTTTCGTATCTGGAATTTGCTTTGTTTATTTAAAAAAATATCGGCTAACCTATTCATGGTTTTTAAAACCGGTTTTATTTAAAACTTATTCAATAAGGAAGGAAAGTTTAACATTATTTTATACTTAGTTCATTCTTAATCTTCATTTAAAATTAAGGATCTCAATCTATTTTTAAGTTTTTATTTTCTTTCGTTCCTCCTTATTAAGATTTCCGATTATCGGATATTTTAGATGTAGAAAGGGCGGTGACTCTGTTCGTTCGAAATTTTAAAGGTTTAGTTTAATTATAAATTATCAAATTCCTATTATGCATCCATAATGTTGAAAGGGAAGTAACCCAAGCCGTTCGATGTTTTAATGTTTATGCAGGTTTCTAGGTTTGGTATTTATGATTTATGTATTAATTAAACAAAACCAATTAAATCTAGGCTAACCTATTCGAAATATAAGTTTGTAATGCATATCTTAACCATGATACTGATTTTATTACCAAAGATTTAACCTACGTTTGCCATCCAACCATAATTTTCTGAGGTTAGGCGTGGTTTTAATACAAAATAACAATACTTATCTAATAATACTACATATCGCATTAATAAGTATTCTATTAATACATATATTCCATGTACGTTTTACTCCAATGAAAAGTGGGGGTTCACCTTGTTTTTTTTATTCAATTGTTCAGAACATATTAAATGGACATAGGTAATAGACAGTGGTAACATTGTATGATAATTTATTTGAAAACCTTTTTAAATGGAGATGCGAAAATAGGTAAATATATAAATCTTTAAAAAATAGTTTGCAAGGATGAAATATAGATAAACTATTTTTGGCTCGTTTTCTTTTCCTTATAAAGGAAAGGGTTTCCATAATATTTTATTGCTAAAGTGTTTTTATTCAATAAGCCTGAGGAAATGCTGTCCTAATGAAACGACACAATGTTTGGTTTTGTCCGAATAGTCTTGAAACAATTGTAACTAACGATGAAATACACTATTTGTTGCTATCAACCCATTCTTTGATGTCTTGGTTTTTGTTAAAACAATATATGAATGTGCTCATTATGAAATACGATAATTTTGTTGCTTACGGTTTAAGTAATATCTTTTTGGTTTTAAATTTATTGGTATATAAACGATTACAAAATTATATAAACCCAGTAAAATTCGGAATACTACAAATAAGACTATAGTGCTCCTTATCGTGAGCGGGGCGGAAACATACACTAACAAAAACAATATCTTCTCAAAAGAGGAAATCATTTTCTTGCCAAAGAATTCCAGGACACAAGCAATACACAATGAACATGATCTAGGCGGTTAAAGAGTTTACTTAAAGAATTAGATGGAAGGTGTATCACCACACCCTGAAAAACTCTGAGTATAATAACATCGTCGACGCTGTGGATAAAGGTCAATATGGAAAACAGCATTAACTATTGTAAACTCAACCAGATTAAAACCAGAATTTGTCCACCACAGTTAAAATCCTCGGAACTTTTCGAGCTGGACTTAATAAATATGGTAAAGGGTCTAAAAGTTAAAAAAACGATGAGTATTTAAACCCTAAGGTAAAAAAGCATTAATAAGGTTTAAAAAAAAAAAATAGTGTGCAATCCAAACCTTATGGTCCCAGCGGATAAAACTATGAACGTTTACAGTATGAATTTTCAAATATACAACAATCTCATTCTAACTGAATTTCATAATAAAACAAAAAGCAACTGAAGAGGATCTCTATAAGATTAACTTGTTAGCACTAAAGTTTTGTGAGAAAATGAATATTCAGGATGAAATAGAAGTTTATATTCCACTTAATCCTCGGTCTTTATTGAAGGACCACCAACCGGACTTCAATAATAAACCCAGTATTAGACTAATTGCACCGTGTGAATCTGACATAGGTAATATTAGTAAAAAAATACTAGACAGAATTATACCAACCTTAAAATTCAAAATAAAACATAACCTCTGGATTTTCTCGGGTGAAGTGATAATGTGGTTCGATAGGTTCCCAAAAAATCAAAAATGTAAATTTATTATGTTTGACATAGATGCATATTGGCCTTCAATTTCCCCTATACTGTTCGAGAAAGCAATTAAATTAGCTGAAGAGGAAGCGGACGTGACTAAGTTGAAATTGAAATTATAAAAATAGCTAGAAAAACCTTAATTAGATATAACGGGGAGCTGTGGACAAGAAAAGTTTGAGAGGGCCATTTAGACATCACAATGGGTGACGTATTCTGCGCAGGTTACTGACTTCGTAAGCTTGTACTCACTAAAGGAGATAAACAGAAAAATACCTGGTTTAAATGGGGGAGGGCTATATCGGGATGACGCACTATAGTAAATTCCAGCGATCGAAGTACTGAAAAAATGAGGAAAAATATCAGAAGTTTTTTTTAATGAAATAGGATTAGAAATAAGAATAGACAGCAATTACAAAAAAATAAAATTTCTAGACATTACTCTTAATCTAAATGATAACACATATGAACCGTATCACAAACCTAACCAAAAATATTCTATATCGATTATCAACCGAATCATCCTAAGTGTATGAAGAAGGTACTTATCCCTGAGCTCTTAAAGAATGAGAGTCTTTTTGATAAATAAAAAGAATATTACAATGAAGCTCTTCTAGATCAGGATACCATGGTAAAATAGAATACATGAGGAGTGCAAACAGTAGGAGTAGCAAACTTAACTGAACAATATCGTACAACATGGCAATGAGAGCAAGAAAGAAACCGAAGATTAATAAAGGATACATTGATAAGGATCAAAGGAATGAAAACAGGGAGAGTAATAATAGCAGTGAAACAGGTAATGATGAGGTGGGTACTAGGAATAAAAGAAACAGACGCAAGAAACAGGTTTGGTTTAATCCGCCGTTTAGCGAGCATATCAAAAACAATATACCTAAGGAATTTTACAGAATAATTGATAAAAAAATTCCCACCTGAGAATAGATTAAGCAAAATAATTAATAGGAACTCAGTAAAACTATCTTTCTTCACCTCCGCCAACTTAGCCAACATAAGCTCTAATAACAGGAAAATAAGCAAAAGAAGGGATAATAAGTCAGTATCAGATGAATGTGTTTTAGAGAGAAAATTTAACTGCAGAACACCTCGCAATTGTCCTTTGGGTGGCAAATGCTTAACCTCAGAAATAGTGTACAAATGTGAGATTAAGGCCAATAATATTAAGACGGTATATCTTGGAGCTACGGTGTGCGTCTTTAAGGAAATATACAGAAACCATGTTGTATCCTTCAACAATGGACCGGAGATGGAAACTAATAGTGAAGGTATTAATGATAGAAGGGAGGATGGTGCAAGAATCAACATTAGAAATAAAAAGAGGAACACACCTGCATTAGGTGATTGCTTTTTAATGTTCGTAAAATTCAGTCATACGATATAATTCACGCTGAAATATCGGTTCCCATTATATCATCCAAGTTAAGCAACAGTATAAAAATGGGTGACCATTTGGGAATATCAAGTGCTGTATCTGTTCTCCACTTATCTCGGCATTGTTTCCAGTCGTCCTGGACCTCTCCTTGCCATTGAACTCAAGCAATGCAGATTCAGTAGATGTGTGGTTAGGGATTGCGTAATCCTTACCCCACAATTACGCTCGGGGGGGTATCCATTGTCTCTTGAGACTGAACGGAGACATCGAATTCAGTCACTTCAGATTTACTACTCCCAAGTAAGAACTTCGGCAGTCAACACTTACGCAATTTTTGTAAAGATAAATACACTATCATAACCTCCGGTCATATGCATTCAACTGTATATGCTATTTCAAATAAATGCATTTATATAAATCGTTTATAGAAAAATCTTGTTTTTCATTTCCGTAACAATCTTTTTCTAGAAATTGTTATAAGAGATTGTCTTATAATTTACGTGAAGATTCGCGCCTATGCCTTCTCTCAGTCTGGCTCTTGGCAGAGCGGGAAGAATGTGGGAAGAACGTAGACACTCGCTGTTATAAAAAAGGCCGACCGTTATTTCTTTAACTCTCGCAATGACGTCACTCACGAAATCTCGTCCCACCTTCTTCAATTATACAAAATAAGTATCATGATGAATTGCACGTTTCCTCTTACACTGTTGCATGCTTATTACTCCATTATTTTTTTCAGTGGATATGAACGCCGGCATTTATGTGTGCAGATCGATCAGTGGTTCAACAAATCGATAACCATAACAATTGGCGGTTGAGAAGAGGCAAAGAGAAGAATACTAACCGATCAATGCCCTTGCGCACGCGCTCTGTAAGTGAGAGAGAGAGAGAGAGAGAGCGAGCAAAAGACAGAGAGAGAGAGAGAGAAAGAGAGAGAGAGAGTAGAGGGGGGATAAAAGAGAGAGAATAGAGTCTGTAGTCAGTTCCGGCGATCATCGCATAATTACGCGTGAAAGTAAACATTTCACAAAAATTAAAGTGCACAAAAGAATAAAAAGAAAAATGGCGGAAAACAATAACTTGACAGGGAGGTATCATATAAAAAGTATTGAAAAAAAAACCCAACGTGAACGAAGAAAATATGAAATAAAAAGAGAAAAAAAATTAAAAAGAAGAAAAAAACGAAAGGAAAGAGAAAAACACGAAATAAAATATAAAAAAAAACGAAAAAGAAAAAATATAAGATGCAAGAAAAAAAAAGAAAAAGGCTGAAAAAAACAAAACAAAAAACGAAAGGAATAAAAAGAAATAAAAGAGAAAATCGAAAGAAAAACCAAATTAAGAAGAAAAAAAAAGAATGAAAAACGAAAGGAAACAAAAAGCAAAATAAAAAAAAAAAGATATAAGAAACGTCAAGAAAAAAACGAAAAAAAACGAAAGGAAAAATTGAAAAAGAATAAGAAAAAAGACACGAGAGTTTGGTTCGACTTTTTAATGGTGACAAATCTACATTTTAAAAATCTGTCTTCTTTTTTCCAAAGCGGACATTAAGTACATGTCGATGATTTATGTTTTTATCTGTTATCTGAGCTGATAATGATATCCTAGCAACATTATCCTCGAATACGTATGCGTATTTGAAGAAAATAGCAAATATAAAAATAGTCTGATTATATTAATATATATATATATATATATATATATATATATATATATATATATAAAGTATATACGTATATATATTTATATGTATGCATAGATATAATCATACATAAAGTATATATATAAATATATATATATATATATATATATATATATATATATATATATATATATATATAGCTAGTAGAGTTTAGTTTCCTAGAAGTACATCCAATGAAACAACATGTGTCCACCAAAGAGTGCTCAATGAGTGAACAGAGCAGGTATATGAAATTTATTTATACAAACATTGATAGCTACATATGTGCATACATGTTTCTGTAATCACCCGCGTTGGGGGATTACGTCTTAAGACCAAGAAGGAGTTATCGACGATAATTCTTGGCCTGGAGACATAATCCCCCAACACGGGTGATTACAGAAACATGTATGCACATATGTAGCCATCAATGTTTGTATAAATAAATTTAATATATATATATATATATATATATATATATATATATATATATATATATATATATATATATATATATATATATATATAAGTGTGAGGATTAAAGTTTAATTCTGTAGATTAAAATATGCCAAAAATTATATTCATGTTAAGAATTTATTGTTTGAAAATCCGTATATATATATTTATATGTATACATATAAATATACATACATACATAAAGCACATCTATATACAGTAGGTAGCAGAAGTGTTTGGTACATTGCTTATTTTTTGTATTTCTGTAAAAATATCAAGTTAATCTGAATGAAACTTATTCGCATTAACCATATGCAAAAGTATTTAACAATTAACCATATGCAAAAGTATTTAACAAAATTTCCAAACATTCCAAGGCGTAATTATTGAGAAAATTGCGGCAAGATGAACGGACAAATGGACAAACGGACAAGGATGAATTTACAGGTCTACCCTCTTTTGTCGGGGGACCTAAAAAACACAGACAACAAATTTTTTGTTGATCAGTGTAATATTAGTAATCGTTATTGAGCAGATATTATCTATCTAAAAATAAAACGAAAATATACTTAGTTGACAAATATTTTATTAACAAAAAGTCAAATTAACCATATGCAAAAGTATTTAACACCGTGTGAAATTTCTTTCTGAAGCAGTCATTTCGTCTTGCTACAATATTGCAATCAGAAATTTCATTCTTACGCAGCCATTTATCTTGTTACAATATTTTAACCAATCAGAAGTTACCCCAGCGTTCCAGCTCCTTACAGATCAGTTGATAACAGCTCTCAAGACACTGGGCAGGTTGCCTAATTCATTATTGTTTGAAAATGATTAAAACAATAGAATCGACTAATGATATTCGCCAGGAAATCATAACAAAGCATAAAGATGGAAAGGAGTACAGGGAAATAGCTTCCAAACAAAATTTGATGGTGAGTACTGTTGGGACTCTTGTAAGAAAGTGGAAAACAACGGATGGTAATACTAAAAATCTTACGGACATGTAAATTAAATAATGTTACTGCTTGTTCATTGCTCGTAATCTGAAAAAGAACTATTTCTGTCTCGTTCAGAAATTCAGAATGATTTGCAAGAAGCAGTTATTGAAGTAAGCAAGAGCACAATCAATATATCGGTGAATTGTACATGCATGTATTCTAGATAACCGAAAAAGACTCAATTGCTGAGTCCTAGATATGTGAAAGATCGTTTAAAATTTGTTTATAAATATCAATGTGAATCGGATGACTTCTGGAATAAAGTTACTTTGTTAAATGAAACAAAAATTGAGCTTTTTGGAAGAAATATGCACACCCATGTATGGATGAAAAAAGGCCATGAAATTTAAACCAGCTAATACCATTGCCATTGTAAAATTTGGAGGGGAAGTGTGATGATCTGGGGCTGCTTTTCTGTAAATGGAGTTGGAGGAATGAAAATTATAAAAGGAAAAATGAATACAGCAAAAAACACGAAGATTTTTTTCAACACATCTGTTCTGGAGTGCTACAGGTTTAGGATTGGGCCATTATTTTATCTTCCAGCAAGACAATGATCGTAAGCACAATGCTGAGCTAATCATAAAATTGATTAAAGATAATGGGATTAGGGTTCTACAGTGGCCTAGCCAGGCACCCGACATAAATCCCATGGAAAATCTGTGGAAAACTTTGAAGTTAAGGGTGCATGCAAGAAATCCCAAGAAAACGACTAAACCTAAATACTTCTTGTCATTAAAATACTCATTTCAAATCAAAACAATTGTTCGAAATGGCATTTTACCCCACTAACTATTTTAAAAATGCTTCTCACATGCGTACATGTAAACAAAAACATAAAAAAAGGACATGTGGCCACAGCTCAAAACTTGACCTGATTGAGCAAAAGCAATGTGACTTTTGGATTCAGCTGACAATTCTGTCCTAAATCTGAAACTAGTGAAGCATGCATGGTCCCAAGTGAGTGCACAGTGAATGAGGCATAAAAAATGACTTAGTTCAGTGTCTGCATCCCTCCCTCATTTAGCCTCAAAAGTCCCCGAGGGACGTCAAATCCTGGTGAAAATGAGCAAACGGTGCAGTTTTAGGCTTTAACATATATGAATTTGAGTTCTGCCCAATGCAAAAACAGTCCATCATTTGCCTTCCCCCATTTAGCTCCCAAAGTTTCCAAGGTTTTAACATATTTAAATTTGAGTTCAGCACCATGCAAAACTGCTAAATAGACACACAGAAATTTTTGGACAAATATGGTAAAAGAGTCCCAAAAATGGAGTATTTTTTATTAGCCCTTAAAGAGCCCCTGGGACACACCCAAGAGTTATCGCGAAGTATAGACAAACAAAATTATATAGAAATCAGTTATTTACAACTTTTCAGAAAGTTTTATAAAAATTCAAGGCATCAATAATAATTTTAATAAGCACAAAATTGTCAATTTTAGCCATTTTAATCTGAAAGGCACCCTTAGGGATAGGCAACCGGAGTTTTCCCGGAAAATCCGTTCTGTTAATTTTTTACTCATATCATGTTTAATATTTGTGCAAAATTTCCAAACATTCCAAGGCGTAATTATTGAGAAAATTGCGGCAAGACAAACGGACAAACGGACAAACGGACAAGGATGAATTTACAGGTCTACCCTCATTTTGTCGGGGGACCTAAAAAACACAGACAACAAATTTTTGTTGATCAGTGTGATATTAGTAATCGTAATAATAATAATATTACTAATAATAACACTAATAAAAATAATAAAAAATAAATAAAAAACGACCCTGGTGTCTAACTCTGTCCCGTGGGGAGGCATAGTAAATAGGAACAATAATAATAATAAAATAATGTGAAAATACAGATAAGATATTGTTTCCGTTTTCCACATAAGCGCATGAAAAAATCTGGCTTTGTTTTTTTAATTTCCTATTATTAAAAGGTAAAATATTGTAATTTGTAAATTGAAAGAAGGAGCGAAGCAGAAGCGTACGGCACCGGTGTCAGGTGTAAACCTGGGTTTGCTGTAAAAAAAAAAAAAAAAAAATGTCCAGTTACCGAGCAGATTTCGTTTGTTTGTTGAAAACAGAAAATTAAATTTGCAAGAAAATATATGAAACTTTAACATGGCCGCCAGCCTATGCAAACAACATACGCCGGAATGGGTGACTTATGATTTCTATTTGTAACGCCAAATGAAATACAGCAGAAGTAACATAGTTTTCCACAAACTTCGAAAACTGAATTTCTTCTCTTCTTGTATTAGTACTATTATTGATGATACGTATTCTGCATGTCAAGGGTAGTCAAAACGGAATAGCGAGCGATTTTTTTGGACTAGCTCATTAATTTTTGGTAAAGGATAAGAATCAAGGTACGTGAACCGGTTGGTTGGTTGGTTGTTTTTGTTTTATGGCATATCAACCCTTTTCAGGTTATTTAATGCTGAATCCAAAGATTTTGAAGAATTTTTTTTTTAATAGAATATATTTGTTGTTTTCAAGTCGGTTTCTATTTAACCCATAGTTGGGACCCTAACAGGTACTACCACTCCGGGCCTGTGTGAACCTGGGAGCAATGGCCATTAAAGGGTGGCTCCCCACTCCCCAAAGTCCGCAAGCTGGGGCCTCACCACTGGATATAGTTTAAGGTCATATCCAGGACTGATTTCTATTTTCTGAATGCTGTTAATAGCAGAAAATAAATAGTAAGAAGTAGTATTATCTAAAGTGACACACACACACACACACACACACACACACACACACACACACACACACACACACACACACAATAATAATAATAATAATAATAATAATAATAATAAGAAGAAGAAGAAGAAGAAGAAGAAGAAGAATCAGGAGCAACAAGCACGAGCCAGACAAACTGCTGCAGAGGCAAAACACGAAGCGCTACATGGAATCAAGAACATTGAAGGCACATATCTATAAGGTCTCTAACCCCACCTCAACCCCTTAACTACCACATCACTGCCTCCTCCCCGACCAAAAAAAAAAAAAAAGAGTAAGACCGAATAGCCAAGTAGAGTCAAGGAGAAAGGAAAGACCGAGGAGAGAGAGCACTGACCAGACCTACGCTGGATGAGTACGGAGAGAACTGGGACCTTGGGGAGGCTTATTGCCATTCAAATTCCAGTGAAGACGAATGGCCGCTGCCAACGAGAAATCAATAGGGGATTGCTGTTGCGATAATGCACATTTATTTGCAAATGTTATCGAAAGAGGTGGAGGGTACTGGAAATCTGGAGAGACTGGTTGTCACTCAGCTTTCAGGGAACACCACAGGCTGTTTTCAAGGAGAGATCTTTGATGACCTGTTTGAAAGCTCCTTGTGAGCCACTACTACTACTACTACTACTACTACTACTACTACTACTACTACTACTACTAATAATAATAATTTACGGTGTTGTATGCATCCATTAAATATAAAAAAGTATAATTAACAATAACAAGGAGAAGGAAAAGTAACGCCACGATATATGTATGTAAAAGTGTTAGGTGAAGTACTGAAGATGAATGGAAATCAGATGTAGGTATCCAAGTAAGCGTATTTCAAAAAATGTAATTGTATTTTTTTTGTATAAAATACGAAAATACGATAGCGTTAGTAAAGCTAGTTGAAAACACAACAGTTAAGTAAATCAGTGCTCGCTTTTCCTGTATTCTGATCTATTAGAATAAGAATGCAGATAAGAAACCCTAGGAGTATTAATAGTACTAATTAAAGCACAAAAATTAACACCGAAATTATAAGCCATAATCTAAATACAAGTAACAGCAGTGCGAGTAATGTATTATATGTGTTCGTACTCAGCGCAAGAAGCCATAAAAAATGGGGATAAAAGGTGTGTCAGATGAGGGACACCCACGGAGCAAAAAACGTGCATTTAGGTAACTATCGGCTTCCATATATGCGAATGCAGCCATTGGTAACTGAAACGCTAGATGTTTGAAAATATCTTGCCTTAATAATATGAAACACAGTTGACCGAGAATGAAGTGTGTAATTTTGTTTGTTACTGCAAATAAATAAACAAATGTAGCGAATCGTTTATTAGTGTTTGTAGCTAACTGGCTATGCGTGTAAAACAGTATAAAATCAAAGTTATGAAAAAGTAATTCATTGGGTGTTTACCTTTGTGCGAATGGGCTTGAATCGCTGAAGATGAAGGTTGCGAAACTGTTGGACTCGTAATTCAGCAGTAAAGGAATAAACTGATTTGTTTTGTGCGATGATTGATGCCATCTTGTTTTGTGTTTAACCGTTCGGAAAATACTGCAAACCGATAATCCCTTATTCTATGAAACAGAAACGGACAGCCAATTTAGGCCACTTGACTTTTATCAGGGAGCGATCATTATTTTACGAAATGAAAACGAAAAAACTACTGCCGAATGTATCTACCGAAGAAGCAAATACGAACGGATATGTAGTAAAACTGTCAACCAATGTAGAGAACTTCTCGATTACGAATGGGAGAGTGTGTAGAGAAAATAATTAGGGAGAAAATTTGTGCTACCTCGGTTAACTAAGATGTAGTTTGGATTGTGACGCTTATAATAATTAATATAGGATTTTATTAGAACGGAAGGTGACTGCAAATATGCATAAAACATATTTACATAGTATTCCGATCATAATAAATTTATATATGGCGTCTACATGTGCCAAGCTATAATGTTTTTTTTGCCATTGGGGAATAATTGTTCCTATTTTTTATGTGTAGAGAGAGACATAAATTTAAAAATGAATTCACACACACACACACACACACACACACACACACACACACACACACACACACACACACACACACACATATATATATTATACTGGCTTTAACAAGTATAAATATTCATAATATTTATAGGACAATCCTAACCAGATGAAAAGGCTCAATATTTGAGATAGAGCATTAATATGAGAAATTGAATTTAAACTGTAAATAATAATTTACAATAAATTTATTATTCAAGGAATACAAGTTGAAAACTTCGACATTTTTTATATTCCATGGAGTTTCAAAGAATGGCATTTATCCTTAATAGTAAAGTTATATTCATAGGCAGACTATAAGTTTTGCTAGTTAGCATATAAATTGCAAGCTACAAATTATGAAAAAAAAACTCATATGTGTATAAAAGTTGATGGTAATGCAAAAATGTATGTTAAAAGGATATTCTAAAGTAAGCCAAGGCTCGTTAAAGAAAAAGTTGAAAAATGTATAATCCAAAGAAAATGTTTATTAGTCAAATAGAGATTTTAATAATCCATGTTGTTGAAACGTAAACTCCAAAGATGAAGATGGCATCCTAAAATTGCGGTAGAAGATTTTTTCCATTACAAAGGATACTAAATGAAAAAGCGATTATTAGCTTCCCGACGAGAGAGAAATAACCCATATGCTCCTATCGGTTGAGGAAAATAAAATGAAAGAATGCTAAAAGTTAAGGACAAAATAATTCAATCATTTAGATTAGGGGTTCTCAACCGGGGTCCACATTGACCCCAGGGGTCCATGGAATATTTCTGGGGGTGCACAGGCAAAACATAACAAAATGGGGGCCCACAACGATATTTTGGTGGTCCGTGAAGAAAACCAACTCAGAATAGTTTTTATTATTAAAAATTTAATTTCTACTGTCTGATCTCCATCGGCTTGACCATAGAAGAAACATTGCAATACTGTAATACAAGATTTTGATAAATAATTATTATCACTCTAATTTAGATTATTATTATTACTTATCATTATTATCATAATTATTATAGTTCTTGTAGAATACTTTATTTGCATTGAATTAGTTTTCATTTAAAAATAAAGCTTAATTCTTATATTATTTCTTTGATTATTAGAACCTCAAAATTTATATTAGTGAAAAATAGAAGATTGTCTTATGATCAATAGTTATGAAGGGGTCAACCAAGATGAAAAGAAGGGAATAGGGGTACATGAGTAAAAAAAAGGTTGAGAACCACTGATTTAGATTATTATACTTATTGAAAGTTCGATAATTATTAAGACAATATATAGTGATATATTAACAAAACTGTATTTACAGAAGTAGTATGTTAAAAAAAGTATGAACCCAATACTGTGGCTATGGTTGCTACTAATGCCTACTACTTAGTCGTAACTCTATTCATAGTCTCTGGAAGAGTCCATTCACACCCGAAATACGATTGAACAACAACCTATAATAACACCCCTTTTCAACATTGCTCGGTATGAAGACAATGCCATTTCTTTTCAGGTTAATTTTAAGCAAGTTTGTAATTTGCGGAGTTTTCTTGATAATTATATATGCATATACATAAATCATAAATGATAATAATTATAATAATTTTTTTAATGTCTACAGACACTAGTCTTTCATCCTTCAGAAATCATATATATATATATATATATATATATATATATATGAACAAATGATTAATAAAACATGTTAAAAGACATCTTGAAAAAGAGTTAAAAACATATTTAATTTTAAAAAAGGAAGCACAAGATAAGTGGATAGTCCTTAATCCGCGGAGTTTCGAAGAACTACTCTCCTTCTTAAATATGTTTTTAACTCTTTTTCAAGATGTTTTTTAACATGTTTTATTAATCATTTGTTCATATTATAAGCTCTATTTCCTTTTCGGTTTTATTGAGCTTTTACATCTGGTTGAGATTACTTCACTTGTAAATATTAACTCTTTAATATTTATAATATATTTTAAGTTTACCATTTTGATTACCTTGGTAAACTTATTGTAATTTTATATATATATATATATATATATATATATATATATATATATATATATATATATATATCTCAAACGCAAATGATAAAAAATTAAAAGAGAGAGGGGGAGAGAGAGAGGGAGAGAGACATTGCCCTCTAGGGATTGAAGTTTCTGGTCTCAAAGGGTAAGCGAACATTGTGATACAGAAACTTCATTAATGTTTCACCGTTATTTGATGTGGATGTTTATCTCTCTTCTACAACGGGAAAATGTGACAGAAGGTTTGAATGTGGAATTTACAAAGCCAGCACCCTGGAGAAACAACACTTTGGCCTACAAAAAATACCTTTTAGCCCCGTAGGCATTTTCTAATGCCTCAGGCGATTAGCAATGAGCTAATTCGTTCTCAAAGGGAGAGAAGGCGAAGCCCGGTAGGAAAGATCTCCTAGAACCATACACCTCAGCCAACAAAGAACAAGACACCTACACAATACCGTTGACTTTGTAGGCGAAGGAAGTGAAGTAAGTATTTTTTGAGCAAGTCAAGCTCTATTAAGCATAGCAAAATGTGTACAAAGGACTTCAATTCCTAACCATCACGCTCTATTTACCACAGCTTCTAGTTTGATGAAATATTCAGAGATAGTAAGATGTCATGTACAAGATAGGTCATCTTGTTTCTTTAACGATAAAATCATCATTTTAAGTAATCACTAAGCATACAGTGTGGTTAACAGCTGAAAAATTGCAGTATGTATCTCTTCTACACTTATATAAATGCAACTTTGTGTGTATGTGAGTTCGTTCCTTATAGACTCCGAAACGGCTGAACAGATTTTCTTTAAAATTTACAGAACTTTAGTGTATAAGTCTAGGATTGATCTTAGTTAAGTTTTGTTTCAGAATACCCCCGATAATTGCCGATAATCGAAATCGTTATTTTAATTTATCTATCATCGATAAAGCCATTTTTCCATGTCGTCGCTTAGCAACAATAATAGAACAACGGGCCGTGAAAATTCTACTAGATAAGTTGATAGCGTGTTTTTTCTTTCTTTTTTGACTGTAGGTTCACATATCGCACGTAAATTTCTTAATTTATTTTTATTAACTGCAAAGAGTTTCATGAGACTTGAAAATTTACTCGTCATGTGCGTCGGTCGTCAAGTTGGAAGTAATAGTAACATTCCTGATCAGTTATATAACTTTTATGGTATCTTTCTGTTTCAATATCGTACAGATCGTCGATGATAGCCGATTGTACTGCTTCACAAGATCACTCACACGAACACCACACCCATGTATGTCTATTATTTCTTGCTTCATTTTAATCGACATCGTCCTCTTTTGTTCTTATAGGACACGTTTCCATTTCCTTTTTTTTTTCGTCTCAAAAGTGACAAAAAGGAGATGCAATTTGATGAAAATAATACAACACATGATCGCAGGATCAAGTCTGTATGGCGGGAAATCCTACAACGGTAGTTTCAAGGAAATTAATGAAAATAAATAAAACACGTGGTTGGCTATAATGGGAGAAATACGAGCGCGTGCAATAAGTAATGCCTCTGACTCACTTCCAGTTGTCTGATCTAGTGAAATCTTGCATGTGCAATGATTTATATCTATACGGGTTATGTGGCAAATTACAGCTCTGAACTAATTGTGGTTTCTCTTTTACAGGTGTTTGAACTGAGTCAGGTGTGAAATGGAGCCTGTTGAATGTCGAGCAATGATCCGGTTTTTGTATTTGAAAGGAGGCACACGATAGGAGACTTTTGATGAAATGAAAGAAACTTATAGTGATAATTCCCCATCATATAATCTTGTAAAAACCTGGCATCGTGAATTCAAACATGGCCGGAAGTCTGTGGAATCTGTGGAAACAGCTCACAGACCTGGTCGCCCCTCTTCTGCTATTGATGAGGCATCTGTCCGTCAAGTTGAGGCTGCCATTTTGGAAGATCGGCGTATTACTACTCGCCAAATAGCCCAAGATATCAAGATTAGTACAGGGTCTGTGGAAACTATCATTCATGACCATTTGCATATGCATAAGGTGTCTGCCAGATGGATTCTCAGGTTTCTCACACTATTCCTGAAGCGACAACGCGTCGAGTGTTCGAGGATGAATTTGGAGATGTGCCAAGAAGATGAGTCAAAGTTTTTCAAAAGACTGATTACACAAGATGATACCTGGATCCATCATTATGATCCAGAGACCAAAGTCCAGTCAATGTAGTGGAAGCACTTGGACTCACCACCTCCAAAGATGTCAAGGGTGCAGCCCTCCGCTGGCAAGGTCATGCTCACAGTCTTCTGGGACAAAGACGGAGTAGTGATGACAGAT
Organism: Euprymna scolopes; assembly: GCF_053919585.1. Taxonomy (NCBI): domain Eukaryota; kingdom Metazoa; phylum Mollusca; class Cephalopoda; order Sepiida; family Sepiolidae; genus Euprymna; species Euprymna scolopes. The sequence continues at coordinate 91,025,277 of NC_136492.1, forward strand.
TTCCTGGCAAAGGGTACCACGATTACATGAGCCTATTATGTTTCACTTTTGAGGAAATTAAGGGAAGCTATGAAAATCAAGAGGCGGGGCAAGATCAGCAAAGGTACCCTGCTCCTGCAGGACAACGCTCTGGTCCACAACTCGCATGTTGCCAGATCAGAAGCATGGGCGTGTGGTTATGAAATCCTTCCCCATCCTCCCTACTCCCCTAACTTTGCACCCTCTGACTTTCACCTCTTCCCAGCCATGAAGTTGTTTTTGAAAGAAAGCGTTTCCCAGATTATGCAGCCTTGATTTCTGAAGTCACATCATGGTTGGAGGACAAACCTGGGGTGTTCTACAAAAACGATCTCCAGAGCTGCATCAAACGATGGGAGAAATGCATAACTCTGTGTGGTTCCTATGTAGAGAAAGGCTAATAACTGTGCCAAGTTTCGTTGCTCTACTGCTATGGAAAGTGGGTCAGGGGCATTACTTATTGAACTCCCCTCGTAAGAGAAGGTAGAGAGCACGAAAAGTGAATAAAGGAAGTTTAAGCTAGAAGGCACGAGAAATGCTGCCACGACCGTTTGGATCTATAGGGGAAATTGAAATAAAAAAAAAAATGTACACGTGGCTCCCCATAAATAAAAGAATAGCTTTCTCAGTAAAGAAATAAAACGCCCAAGGAAATAAAATTAAATAAACAAATAATATATATATATATATATATATAGAGAGAGAGAGAGAGAGAGAGAGAGAGAAATAAAAAAGGAACGAACCCAGTTATATGTTCATCAACGTTTCGAGACTTCCTCTGAAATAATAAAATTAAGAAAACAAAACATCAGTACAAATATTTTAAGATATATTTTTGATGTAATGAAATGTATGACACTGTTTCGTTTCAGAAACGGAAAAAACCATTGGAACTTCAAAAAAGGGGGTATAGCGTTGTGAAGATGAAGTAAGTTCTTTTTATATAACGTCATGTAGCCGTTGATATATTTAAAAACATATACTGGTAACAAAAACATGTCCACACACACACACACACACACACACACACACACACACACACACACACACACACACACACACAAAGGTACCCTCCTTCTGCAGGACAACGCTCCAGTCCACAACTCGCATGTCGCCAGATCAGAAGCACGGGCGTGTGGTTATGAAATCCTTCCCCATCCTCCCTACTCTCCTGACCTTGCACCCTCTGACTTTCATCTTTTCCCAGCCATGAAGTTGTTTTTGAGAGAAAGCGTTTCCCAGATGATGCAGCCTTGATTTCTGAAGTAACGTCATGGTTGGAGAACCAACCTGGGGTGTTCTACAAAAATGGTCTCCAGAGCTGCATCAAAACTGTATCTAAACTCAAATGTAAATTAATATTAAGCCGACTTCACGGATTAATAAAAGTTAATTATTGGATTTTAATTATAAGGTGAAGCTCGAATTATTCAAACTCGAGATATATAATGCCAAAACATCCACCCATTAATATGGGAGGGGAGATCTTCAAAAACGTTCTGAATTAATAATTGAGCACCGGACTTTAACTAAGTAGATATTAATACGCCCATTATACCCACCCACCTTTTTTTTTTTTAAATGGAGAGTAGATAATACAGTGGATGTGTTATCGGCAGCTCCAGTAACTCTTGCTTCTCCTTTTTTGTCCCTCAGTCCTCATGCAAATGAGTGATTTTTCTGACAAAGGGTGAAGAAAAAGCTTCTTTAAAGGTCGGTAGTACTTGGTAAACAGTAGTGTGAGATGTTGGAAATTTTTCTGTCTCTATGTCTATCCTTGTAGCCATGTCACTAGTAAGAGTGCTAGAGGTAAACATTTTGTCTGGGATGACGTTATCCGCCTGATAGTCAGGGACCCGAAACTTGGATTAACCACTAAGGAGGCTGTCCTATCAGCAGGCGCAAAATACTGGGACTGCTGTATTGCCATTTGGTGAATGGACTCTGGACCATGCAGTAGTCTCTGGTGGGGCGTCTCGATGCCATACTAGTGGGTAATTGTTACGGCTTTATCTTTTCATGTGCTACAAAAAAAAAAAGAAAATTCCTGCCTTTTTCTCTCTTACTTTCTCTCTTTGTACTGCTCTAACCAAGTATGCCTACCTGTTCCACAAATCCCAAAACCTCAGCATGAAACATCTCAAAAAAAAAAAAAAAAAAACTCGAATAAACCTAAAACCTTCCAACGTAGACCCCTACTACCATGTCTCCTTCTCCAACATCAGGGGTCTACGTTCCAACCTTCCAGAGGTTGAAACCCAATTGCAGGAGACGACCCCGGACATATTCTTTCTAAGCGAAACTGGAACAGGGCCGACCACTTCCCTAGATGAGTTCATAATTAACGGATACTTTAACTTAACATCTAAATCTGACCCCAAGATCGCCATGGGCATGAAATATGTGCCTACATTAAAGATGGCTTCCCATGTGGCAGGGATATCTCTAGAGAAGATCCTAATTTACCCTATATGTGCTTCCGGGTTGCACTTGCTTACACCACTGCATTTATATTTGCCGTCTATCGGCCCCACAACAGCAGAGTTACTATTTTTAAGAGCATATCTGAGAAAATAGACCACATACTGTCTGCACACCCCACGGCTAACATCCACATATGTGGTGACTTCAACGTCCATAACGTGGAATGGCTGACCCACTCAAATAAGACGGACAATGAGGGGAGGTTTTGTCATGATTTTGGCATTGCTTATGACCTCACTCAGATTGTCCATGTGCCCGATACTACAGGTCAGTATGCAAGCCTCCTAGACCTTTTTCTCTCAACTTCCCCTGAGCTATGTTCATGTTCCATTCTTTCTCCTCTAGGATCATTCGACCACTCCGTCATATCAGTTAAGATAAAAATGAAATGTAATAAGTTCCCAGACGTACCCCTCCACCATACTGTATACCGATACTCCATGGCTGACTGGGAT